>NC_072384.2:126987465-127290495 GCF_028885625.2 Pongo pygmaeus
CTGAGAGGATATTGACAATAAAGATCAACAATAATAATATATAAAGAAATTACATAAAATGATAGGTTATAAGTACAATGGAACAAAACAGAGCAGGTTAAGGAGGTGTCAGGAGTAATAGGGAGGTGGAAAGAGCTACAGCTAAGCAGAATGGTTAATCATTCAGTTAAAATACTCATAGAAAGGTGATATTTAAGAAAGGCTTTAGGATACAGATGGAGTGAGCCAGAATGCCTATGGAAGCATACCTGGGCAGAAGGAACAGTCAGTTCAAAAGTTCTCAGGTAGGAGCATGCCTTCTGCAATCAAGGAACCAAGGATGACAGAATGGCTGAGATAAAATGAGAGATGGGGACACCAGTGGAAAGTGAGCTTGTGGAGTTAAGAGGCCAGAGGAAGACTTTTCAGGACCTTGGAGGCCCTCATAAAGACTTTAGCTTTTATGCTGAATTACATGGGAAGCCAACAGAAGTTTTCGGGCCAAGGAATGACATGATCTGATTTGTTTACAATGTCTATTTATTTGTTTATGTTTTTGTTTCCATCATTAAATCATGCCCCTTTAGCTCATCACTGAGCCTTCAGTGACTATTACAGTACAAAGTACATAAATATTTAAGTGAAAAAAAAATGCATGACATTACCCTATGATATTTAGCATGTCTATAGAAAGCAGAGTATGTTTCAGAGAAGATGAGAAGAGAGATAAATGGAAAGTAGGGATTCTACTTTAATGCACACTATATGTAAAATGAGATATATGTTTTTAGGTAAGTTAAAGCACATTAAATATTTTTTAAAAATTGTTAACTTGCAACAACCAGAAAATATTCAAAAGTACATAAATAATATGTGATGATTAATTGTATGTGTCAATTTGGCTGGGCTACAGGGTGCTCAGATATTTAGTCAAACATTATTCTGGGTGTTTCTGTGAGGGTGTTTCTGAAAGACATTAACATTTAAATCAGTGGGCTTTGAATAAAGCAGATTGTCCTTCATGATGTATGTATGCTTCATCCAATCCGTTGAAGACAGAAACAGAACAAAAAGATTGGCTTCCCTGAGGAAGAAAGAACACCCTAGCAAAATGCTTTCAGACTTCATCTTCAACATCCGTTCTTCCTGTTTTTACAGCAGACACCACTCAGACTTGAAAGGGAATATGAGATTTCCTGGGTCTCCAGTCTACCAGGCTTAGACTGGAGGTAGTAACTGAAAAATACAGTAACTGAGATAAAACTCATTGAGTTGACTCAACACTAGAAGACAAAGAAAAGGATCACTGAACTTGAAGATAAAATAGAAATTACACAATCTAAACTGGAGATCCAGGTTGCCAACCCACTGGCCAACCCTGCAGATATTAGGTTTTCCAGTTTCCATAATTGTGTGAGAAAATTCCCTATAATAAACCCCAGTCTCTCTCTGTGTGTGTGTGTGTGTACACACACATACACATCCTATTGGTTCTGTTTCTCTAGAGAGTTCTGACTAACACATAATATATATTTTCCCTGTCAGCCACATAATAGATCTCACTGGGTAAACTTGGAAAAGTTTTAATTTTTTGTTCAATGAATCCAAATCTAAGTATCTCTGTCACATTTATTTGCTAACGATTTACTCAATAACTAAAAAATTAAAAGCCAGTGTAGAGATCTCTACTTCCAAGTCATTATAAGTGTAATACATTACACATGTAAATAAGTTTGAAATTGGACAAAAAATAAGAGGCAGTTGTTTTCAGGCACTGGTCTACAGGCATCTCAGAACCATGATCCTTAAATAAAGAAATACCATGATCGTTAAAGAAAAGAAATGTGGTAAGCCCCATATTTTTCCAGCATTTCTGTCTAGGTCAATGGTCAAACCACAATGGAGAAAAAAGGCCTACCAAGGGGGCAGTGACCTCCCTGACCTGAAGAGGCAAAGACTAGAGCTTGAGGTTGCAGAAGCATCTAGAATTTGAAGGCAAAGTACAAGAGAGCCAAGAAATATGCAGAAGTGGATCTAAGGAGCCGGTATGTGGAATTTCTAAGATTACTGACCAAAAATCAGGATACACATATTCAGGGCAAAACTATGCATGGTTCAGCACAGAATGACTGGTATGGGACTGGGACATAACAGAGGTCATCCAGAGCCAGGAGGTTATAGGAGTCTCCACTCAGCCCATATAGGGGAACATGTGTGGGCTGGGTGACATTCTGTGATATAGGCTCTCAGGCATTCCATGAAAACCCTGGAAAGGCCACAAGTAGGAGTAAGAACTAGACCTGAGGGTAAAGCCCTAAGACTAGAAACAAAATTAAAATTGACTTACCCTGCCTATTTCTGCGTCCTGAAAGATGGAGTCAATGCACTTTTCCCTCTTCCTCTCTCTAAATACAGCCTAAAGCCCTAGACATTATATATTAAGTAAACATAAAAAGACATTAAGAGGTGGAGAGTAAAAAACAAGCGGCTAAAGATCCAAGGGACAGAATGGCAGTGAGCTCCTTAGGTTTTCTTTTTGTTTCACATATCCAGGCTGGGTGTTGGAGAAACCAACAATGTGGAATTGCTAATGGACACAGACAAAAAAAATAAAAATAAAAAAAAAAAATCCCAAAAAGTCTGCTGTCAGTCGTTACAAGACCAGAAATGGGGCAGCCTAGCAAGACAGAAAACTTTTAGACCACAATCAGTCTACTCCAAGCAAATACCATAGAATAAAAACTGCAATCCCACACCAAACCCCATCATCAAAAGTTGAATGGAGAGCCTAGACTGACATGGTCACCTGAGTTTAATGAAGTGTCCCTACCCCTCTTCATTCAGGTGGTATCAGAGGAGGCCTTGTAGCACCTCCAGTAATGAGGTCAACCATCTGCCATGTCATTAGAAGCCATGTAGAGAGCAGTAAAAAGTCACTGCTGCTCATCCCAGCCAGGGGAGTGTCAGGGATTACTAATGAGGAGCCTGAAATTCCACCCCTGCCCAGCAGTAATGAGGCACCTCTTCCCCTTTGAGTGTCAATGGCGGCCAAGTGGGGAACTGGGAGTTCCATCTCTGTCAGGCAGTAAGTAGGCAGTGAGTGGCCACTTCTCCCTCCAGCACAGTATAGAGGAGGCCTATTCAAGGAGGTGATTTTAATAAGATCCAAAGTCTTATATCAAAATACTCAAAATATACAAGATTCAATTGAAAATTACGCATCAGATCAAGAACCAGAAAGATAACATCTCAAAATGAATGATAAAAGACAAGCTATAAGTGCCTACACTGGGATGACATATATTTTAATCAGCTGACAAAGATTTTAAAGAAATCATTATAAAAATGCTTCCGTGAGCAGTTACAACTGTGCTTGAAACAAATTAAAAAACTTTTCATAAAAAAATAGAAGACATAAAGAACCAAATGAAGATATTACAACTGAAAAATACAGTAAATGTGAAATAAAAATTCATTGAGTGGGCTCAATACCAGAAGACAGAGAAAAGAATCAGTGAACTTGAAGAGAGAATAGAAATTACACAATATGAACAACAGAGAAAAAAATAGACTGAAAAACTGAAATGAACAGAGTATCTGCAAAATATATATCTGCCAAAAGACTGAAGTCCAGAATGTACTTAAAAGCCATACAAGTCATTAATAAAAGATTAACAACCTAATAAAAAGTAGGCAAAACTTGGAGGGTTAATAAGGGAAGATATTCTAATGACCCAAGTAGATAGAAAAAGGTACTAACGTCCTTAGTCATCAATGAAATGCAAAATAAAACCACATTTAGATGCCACTACACAATCACTGCAATACCTCAAATTAGCAAAGCACTGAAATCACCTAATATTGGCTAAGCAATTGGTAATTTCATACATTGATAGTAGATGTGTAAAATGGCATAACTACTTTGGAAAACCATCTGACAATTTCTTAAAAAAATTAAACCTCCACCCATCACATGACACAGTTAATCTATTCCTAGGTATTTGCACAAGGACAACATATGTCTACAAATGGAATTGAGCCATAATGCTTACAGCAGCTTTATTAATAAGAATGAAACAAAAGAAACCTTCTAATTCATCAACAGAAAACATGTCAATAAATTGTCAATTATGTACTTGTCACCAATAAAGAAAATGAACTGCTGATAAATAGAACAACATTGGTAAATCTAAAAAATATGTATGTCCAGCAAAAGAAGCTGGATGCAAGAGTGCATACTGAATTAATCCATTTATACGAAGTTCAACAACACCAAAACGAATCTATGGTGATACAAATCAGAACACTGCTTGCCCACAAGCTGTGGGGGTAGTGGCTGACTGGAATGGGACCTGTAGGAAGTTTCTACGGGGGTGGAAATAGTCTAGGTATTGATTGGGGTGTTAAGTATGCCAATGTTTTACACTTGTCAAAATAATAAATTGTACACATTAAATCTGTGCTTTTCACTATATGCAAATTTTACCCCAACAGAAAAAAAATTTTACTATAGTAACCATTTCACTGTGTACGTGCTTATCAAAACATCGTGTTGTACACCTTAAATATATACAATTTTTAAAAGAAAAAAATTCACTATGTTGTGGAAATAAAAATCACATGTCTGGCAAGGAATGATGGCAGGTCAACAATGACCTGCTTACTATGAAACTTAAAAATGTTCTGTTGGCAACACTATTTGACTTATGAGAGATTGAAACTATGTGTCAAAATCATAGGAGCCACATAAAAAAAGAAGAAAAAATAATCTAATACAGTAAATGGAAAATTCACAGGCTGTGTTGTTTGAGAACTTAAAATGCAGCACTTAACGTGGATGGAATTTGTGAGGTTCCATGTTGATTTGACTTTTGAGCAAGAGGTACTTCTTAGAATGTACTTAAAGAAATGTAAATTGTATAATGTTTATTCTTTCTGTGTAAAGTACCTAAGAGATAATACAGTTGCAAAATGGTATTTTTTGGCTGGGCGCAGTGGCTCATGCCTGTAATCCCAGCACTTTGGGAGGCTGAGGTGGGCAGATCACTTGAGGCCAAGAGTTCAAGACCAGCCTGGCCAACATGGTGAAACCCATCTCTACTAAAACCACAGAAAATTAGCCAGGTGTGGTGGTGTGCACCTGTAGTCCCAGCTGCTTGAGAGGCTGAGGTATGAGAATCGCTTGAACCCGGGAAGCGGAGGTTGCAGGGAGCCAAGAAAGCACCAGTGAACTCCAGACTGGGCAACAGAGTAAAACCCTGTCTTAAGAGAAAAGCAAAAAAGATGGTATTTTTTTGAAAATGGTTTTTACTATAATTACTATTGTTATTCTTTGCAAAATAGCAATTAAAAGAAAACATGGATGAAGAGAAAGTAACAATGATATTTGATGAAAATGCCCTTTCCCTTACTTATCTTTTTGTAAAGTTATGTTGCACTTTCAGATTTTATTTATATTCAGAATTTGAACAGATTTTCTCTGTGGTAACATATTGATAACTGTATGTTTTCATCAATGACAATGCTTTATAATTAACAATTTACTGGAAAGTTTTTTTTAAAAAAAAACATATTTCTCATTTCTAACTATACCATATAAGAAATGATGATTACATATTAGGAGAGGAAATTATCTTCATGTTATTTTCAGCTCCAACAGCTCCTATCTAAGAAAAGCATTAATATCATTGCCATGCTTCTTTAAATTTGTATGTGTGTGCACATGTGTGCATGTGTGTGTTTCTGTACAAACATGACCCTCTGTTGAGCTCCTTTTATGTGTAACACACTATTCCAAGTTTTTAATCATATTATCCCATTTCATTCCTAAGAATTCCTAAGAATTCATTCCTAAGAATTCTGAAAGCTGTTTAACATTGGGAACTCAAGCTTGGATAATTTAAATAACAACTCTAATGTCATACATGTGATAACAGATGAAGCTCAAATTTGAATCTGGTTTTGTTTGACCCTAAATCCCTTTCATCTAAATTTTAAAATTGTTCTCATACACATAATTTCATTGGAATATCCCAGTATCAATATGAAGCAGAAAAATGAAGTAAAATTCTAATCAATGTGGGAATTTGACACACACACACACACACACACTTACACACACACGAGAGAAAACTGAAGCTTGATGAGCTTAAGTACCTAAGATTTGCTGTGAACCCAGGTCTTATATTCCCAAAACATTTTGATTTTATTAAATACTTCGGAAATTGGAGATTCTCTTATTTTTAAAAGAAGAAAACTACACAAAGTAAAATCAAAATCAAACTCCACTATGCAGACATTTTTTATTTCTTTAGATCATCCATGAACATATCATCCTCTCTATGTCCAAGATACATGTCTGCCTTATGGAAAAGACTACCTCTCAATATAGAATCTGAGAAGCTATTGCACAGACTTATAACCCAGGCTCCCACAATCAGATAAATCTTCCCTGAACTTTGAATCTCATGATAAAGATGGAAGAAAACAGAGTCCACATAGAATCCATTGTGGTGGACTGGGGACGCGGCAGGAGCAGCAGAATGAGCACCTGCATCCAGTTTGTAGGGACAGAAATGCCCAGAAGGTGTTGATGGCACTGGGCGCCATGATTGTGTGCAGTGGTAATGCTGTAATAGCTTTATGCGTAGTTTAGGGCATTGCTCCTGGTTGCATATCCCACAAGTCAGATCTCTGGTCCTCTTGAAGACTTTATGAGCTGTGGCCTATTTCCTAACAAATTTATTTACTACTTAAATTAGTTCATTTCTGTTGCTTGCCATTAATAACACTGTCTGATACACCCATGATTACAACAAATTTCTTATGGGAGTCTTATTTGGCTGTTTAAACAGGTATAACTCCTGAGTTTAAATATACATCAGAGTACTCTTTTTTTAATATTGGTGAGGAAAATGTCTTTGTCACAAGGAGAAAGGAATAAACATATCACAAAGCAGCCAAGTCATTTAATCTCACAGATCTTCTACAGATGTTTAATAAAACTTCTCGTCATTCCTTTTGTAAGAGTGTCCTAGCAAATATGTTATTACTACGGGGAAATTTTTAAGCATAAGTGATTGAAATGACTACAGGATTTTCTGGCATCTTGAAAACAGTAACTGAAACCAAAAGTATTTTGAAATTAACAGTAATATCCAGTCACCCTCAGGAAATTCTACTTTTTTAATCTTCCACCTTCAAAATTATGACCTTTAGTGGTCTGCTCTTTATATGTGGGTGTGTGTTCCTTTGATATTAGTGTTTAATCAGCTTAAGGGATGACTTTCAGTTGGAAATCTGGAATTTTCTCTCTTGATGCCATTAGGATTTTAATTACAAGCTGTATTTTCCAGAATGTCTAGGCCTATAAAAACATTTTTACAATAGTTTTTTCAGGAAAAAAACTAAACATGTTACTAGGAAAATTAATCTTTATTTTGTTGGTGAACAGTAATGTATATACTGTTTTTCTTGAATGAATAAATTAGGAGACTCCTGGAAATTTCACTGGCTATGAATTACCTTTATCTTCCTCAATAATTTAGCCAAAATTCAATTTTTTAGTTGCTTTATGTCTTCTTGTTTTGTTTAGAAAAAGAATAAGAAAGAATGAGAAAATGAAGGAATGTAGGAAGCCAGTCAGGGTTAGGTAAACTACCCCTTCAAAGTGCCACTGGAGGGCCTGGGAAAGTTTCTGTTCATCTTTGGCTAGCCCCTGATATCTATAAGACCTTCCTTGTTCCACTACCCTCCATATCTGTGTCTTACCTACCTCTTCACATCCCACGCACAATCATTGATTTTGTTCTACCAGCTTTCTATTTTTTTTCTTCCCCATGGCTGTGTTGAATCAAATGACTCTTCCAGTACCTGCACACTTGCACTTGGCCTAGGGACTCATTCTGCTTAATGTCTTTCCAAATGGGATAGCTGTTTATTCATTTTTTTGTTGTTCATTTTTTTTTCTTCAATGAAAGTTTCTCATCTATCCACTAAGAGCCGAGCATTGTGTAGGTGTTCTACATCCCATGGTGGACAAAACAAACCTGGGCTTCACTATTACAGAATGTATGTTACAGTAAAGAAGACTTTAAAGTAAAATAACACATAAACAATTATATAGATAGTGGTACCTTCTATGAAGGAAAAGAACAGAGAGCCAAAGAAAAGTTGGAAAAGGTAGAGTAACAGAGGAAGCTTAATTTACATTGAAAGATTAGTGAAGATCTATCAGAGGGGGTCACAAGCTAAAACCTGAATGATTAGAAAGGCCCAGCCATGCTGTGAGTTAGCCAAGGTGAAGGTCTGCACAGGAACCTTCAATAAGCCAAGAGTTTTGTGCTTTGGGGAACTGAAATAAAGGCAGTGGCTAGAGCAGCAAAATAAATAAGAGTTCAAATTGAAGTTCTAGAGTACAGCTGGGGCTATACCCTGTATGGTCTTGTAGACAGAAGTTAGGAGTATAAAATTATGTGAAGTATAATAGTAAGCCACAGAATAATTTTGTACCCGCAAGTAATATTATCCAATTAATATTTAAAGACTATTCATAATGTAGAGAATATGCTTTGAGGGTATCTGCTTTATCTATGAACTCAAAATTTAGTAAGCGTAAAAAATTCTACCAACCTGGAGGATTTCTATTCCCTGACTGCTCTCAGGAGCAACCATGCAGCAGGTTGTGATACTGGTGCCAGCATATCATGTTGAATCATCTCACATGAATCTGTTTTTCTCTCCACTGTCATTTGGAAACTGCTTTTGAGGCCATAATAGTATTTTGAGAAAGAAGTAGCAGTGTGGCAAAAATAGACATTGTGGGATTATTAGCCACCTTGTGCCAACAGGACACACTTGAGTCATGTTCCATGAATTCAACCTCTACTTGAAGGAGCACCCATGGGAACACTTGGCTTCATGGCTCAATCAATCAGATGAATCTGAATGCATGATGGACATAGCTTGGATAGCATGGTCACCTTGCGTTTAGTCTCTATGAAGTCCCAGTAACAAATTAGGGTCTGTCTCCTTTAAAAAACAATTACTTGCTGAGAAAACATGGCTTTGCTCCAAACCTCTATAGAGCTTGCCACATGCTCAAAACAACAAACATAGTTTCCACAGACACTGTATCAGTTAGGTAAGACCGTTGCTATAGGAAATAACTCCCAATTCTCACTAGTTTAACACAATAAAAATTCATTGTTTAATGTCCCATTGCAATGTGAGTTACTTGAGGGCAGTGAGAAGACTCTGCTCTAAGCTCCTTTTGCCTCTCACTCTACCACATCCTCAGAGACCTCCCCATTCCAACAGCAGTTAGAAAAGGGGTTTTGGGAATTTTAGTGGGCTAGACCCATAAGCGATATACATCATTTCTGTTTAACCCCACTGGGTGGAAATCAGTCACTTGACCGCACCTAAATTGGAGAGAAGACTGCAACATGTAGTCTAGATGTGTGACCAGGAAGAAGGGAATGTGAACATGGATGAGCACTAGCAGCCATTTGGCAAATATTTGAGCTCATTAGATCCAGTGAGTCATAAAGGAATTGGTGATAATATCTTATTAGGTTCTAATTACATTATTCTTTCTAAACAACTCTGAGCTTTTCCAAGTCAAAAGACATTTTATCAATGTTCTATATTCATTATAAGCAATGGCTGCAGATTGCTGATCAGACCACACATGGAACAACATCCTTCCCTAGGCCCAGTGTTCTATTAGCACAGAAAGAACTGTACACCAAAGCTCCACTCCAAACCTTTAGATCCGTCGGTGCCCCTATCTCCCTCTTCTTTGCCTTTTTTGGCTTCTATCCAACATACAAGTCCTACTGTAATCCACTCTCTCCCAAACTTGGATTCAAACCCCACTTCATCAAACTCATCTTCCCTTTGGTCTAGCACAATGCAGGTCTGACATCGTCTATGCAAGAAGAGTGGGAAGATAATTGGGTAGGAGGAGCCTCACACCATAGTGAGGTTCTGAAAAATCTTGTAGGGCTAATAAAAGCTCCTAAGCAAAGGATGACCATGAGAGACTCCCATGTCTGGCAGAACTGGTCTGGATCTAGTTCTCTCATCCTGCTTAGTTATTGGTTGTGAGCAGCCAGAGGCAAGAGTGACCTTGCTGTGAATGTCTCAATGTATCCCAAAGTTCTGGTAGCCAGAGGCTGCTAGATGACTCTGTTTCCTACAGCAATTCTCTTGAAAAGAGAGATGAGAGACACAATCCCATGGCTACCACATGGGTCCTCTCAAATTCTAGTATCTCTTCTGTTTTGTCTATAGTAAGAGTCAACACAAATCTCTGCTTCTTCCTTACACCTACCTCATATTTATTATGTTACATCTAAACTGCTGCTGATGCTATTCATAATATCAGCTAAGACCAAATTACCAAAGTTCTCTTACCTGGAATTCTGTCTATGGTAGGCCAATGAAGCATACCTCCACAAGGACCAGATCAGTCTTTTGGAAGAGAATAATTGCCTTAATTGCTAGTTGCCTTCATTCTATCTTGAGGGAAGAATACAGTTGATACTCAATGCTCTACAGAAATCAGAAGTGTAACTAAAGGGGACAAATTAGGTCAAATGGGAGCCTCTAAGCTTTCAAGGATCCCGTTTTTCTTTTCTAGCTGAAGTTCAGTCTAAGATGCAAGAGAATACCTTCAAACCCATATGTAGATCCCAAACTACTACCCTGAATTTTAAAAACATTCAAACCCCCCTAAGTATGACTGCTTCTCCCTTCTTGTCCTATCCTAGCTAATGATCCTACCATCCATTTCCAATTGCCCAGACTAGAAACCTAGGAACCACTCAAGACTATACCCTTTCAATCCTCCCCTACACTCAACCAATCACCAAATCAAAAGTATTCCATCTTTCATATCTTTTCTATCTACCCTCCTCTCAGGCTCTCATCACAATTCACTTGGATTAGTAACAGAAGTCTTCTCTCCATTCTTGCTTCCAGGATGGGCACTTTTCCTTTACTGTACTGCCACAGTGATATTTTCTAATTGACAATCTGGTAATATAACTGTGATAAATCCTTCAATGACTCCCTGCAGATTTTAGGATCTAGTTCTAACAGGAGGCGAGTGCCCAAGGCACTTGTATTAGTCCATTCTCATGCTGCTAGGAAAAAATACTCAAGGCTGGGTAATTTATTTTAAAAAGAGGTTTAATTGATTCACAGATCTGAATGGCTGGGGAGGCCTCAGGAAACTTACAATCATGGTGGAAGGCACCTCTTCACAGGGTGGCAGGAGAGAGAATGAGTACCAAGTGAAGGAGGAAGCCCCTTGTAAAACCATCAGATCTTGTGAGAACTCATGCATTATCATGAGAGCAGCATGGGGGACCTGCCCCCATGATTCAATTATCTCCACTAGGTCTCACCCTTGACATGTGGGGATTATTACAACTCAAGGTGAGATTTGGATGGGGACAGAGAGCCCAACCAAATCAGCACTAAAGGTCTAGATCTGCCAATATTCCTAATCTGGTCTCTTCCTACTCTCTCTTAAGTCCCTCATTCCAGGCATACTAAATGCTTCAGTCCCTCAAATGGCAAGATGGTTCTTATCTCCCAACTATACATGTTGAGCCCATGGACAGGACACGTTTCCACCCCACCACTGCTGTGCTGTCTCCCTCTTCTCTCAATCTCAGATCAAATCTCACCTCCTCTGAGAAGTCTGGATTAAAGACACTTCTCTTTCCTCCAATAATACACAACTATCACCATACTTACCCAGCCAATGGTACAAAAAAGCTTAAAGATCTGTCTGCAAGCATGCTTAACTCTTGAGGAAGTTCACTTGCTTTATTCATTCCTGTCACATTATTTACAAAAAAGAGTCAGGGAAATACTGGGCTAAATAGATATTTAAATGAGATTCTTTCTTTGAGTTGTCACCATAATCCCTTCTAATGGAATTGTTAGTGGTAGACCTTCCAAAATTTCTCAGGTTATCAAGCACATAACATTAAGATGCTTGGAGAAACAGAAATGGATCAAATTGATTATTTTAACAGGGGAAAGAGGCCAAAATATTTATTACAGCCCAGTTGTTTGTAAAAGAAAAAAATGCAAATTCAGTAATACTTCAGCAACTCCTAACAGTCTCTTGGCATTTAAAATGGCTCCATCTTAACTTGGACATAGAGTTTTAATTGACTTCCACTATCAAGAAAAACAGAAGCTACAAAGAAGTGAACACTTTCAGTGCAGCAGAAGCAGGATGCACATGCCTTGAGTTTTGTATTAATTATAACTTCTTCACAAAAGCTTCTTTGCAGATTACAAAAACCTAATCTTAAGTTATCTTATTGGCTTTTTAAAATCACCTGGTGAAGTGTATATCATTATTCCTGTCTCATAGATGAAGAAACCAAACCAGAGAAATAAGACATGCACAAAGTAAAATGCCCATTAAATGTAAAGTTCATGCCTGTCTCCTCCATTTTTCTATTGGTCACAATCCTATAGACACTTCTCTGTCACTCATTAAATTTTCCTAAAATACACAGCTAATTTAGTAGAAGGAGCACTCCAATTAGATTCCTAATTACTAAAAACAATAGATTTCAGTGGTTAATAGCAGAAACTCTGCAGAGAGCTGAGGCTGAAAGCCCAGTTTGGCCACTCACTACCTATATGACCTCAATCTAAATCCCTCTGTGCCTCAGTTTCCTTATCTGCAAAACAGAGGTCCATAGTACCTTCCTCAGAGAGTTGTTTTGATTATTGAACAAGTTGATAAACATAAAAGAGACTTAGAATGAAACCTATACAAAGTAAATGTCAACTATTATGTAACATTAAAAAATTGATGATTCTATGGAAATAAGGACCTATGAGATTAAGTTGCATCACACAAAAAAATTATACTTCAGGGTACAATTTTTTTTTCAGCTGAACAATGCCACTGAATTTAACTGTACATTCCAAACTAATCAGACCCAAACTAATCAGACCTTATTTAATTATGTTTAAATATGGATACAAAATGGGATAACTTAAATACACCATTTTAAATATGATTGACATCTACTAGTTTTATAAACATAAGGACTTTTTAAAATCGTTGTTTATATTTTGAGAAAGTATCTTTTTTCTTTTCCTAGCTAAATCAGTAGGCTGTACTCATTTCAAATATTTAGGAATTTGTAAGGAAAGTAAAAATGCAAATGTTCCATTTATGGAAATAAATGTTGATGGACATAAGTAATAATTGTTTTAAGTTTAGATTTGATGAATATTATAAACATAAAAATGTTCTGCAGAATTGTTTTTCCCATTTTATCCACTATGTGTAAGTGTATGCTAATAAGCTGTGTGTAAAGATTAATATTCCATTGCATTAAATATAATTTTATGGTGTTATACTAATTTAGGAAGATGTCTTAAGACAAATTTAACATTATTATAAAATACTGTAAAACATTGTTATCATAAAAAGTAGGAATTACTGTTATTAGTGCTTCCATACAATAAAACACTTCTATTGTAAACTTAAAACTCAAATGATTACATTTTCCTCAAGTATTAAGCAAGAATAACCAGATTTTGAAGTGTCATTTAATTTTATCATATCTACAATATTGAGTACATAATAAGGATTAAGAAAAATGAACGAAGATCCTGGATCTTGGCATGGACAAGTCTGAGCTCCTTTTAGGGGAATGGGAAGAAGGTGACAGCAGCTGAGAAAGGAGTCAAGAGGTCAGAAGGAGTGAATGGAGCAAACAAATATCTGTTTCAAAAGAATATATGAGTTGTCCTAACTGTACAAATATTTCTACCAAGCAACCGTTTAATTCCCATGAAGTCATGGCCAAAACACCCAGGAGGTAGAACAAAGACAAGTGAGAGATATTAATCAAGACATTCTGCCACCAGTAATGGGGAAACAACAGCATTTCAACCATGGGAGGACCAGCTATCATGAATAGCCATCCTGGAAATGCTTACAGAACATTTAGGCTATTTAACTGGCCAGTCAGTAAACACATTGCTTCACCATAGTGATCCAAATAAATGATTCCCATTGAAAATATTTCTCCCTGACTCTCTGGTTCTAATAATCTGACTTTGGTTATTGGAGACTCAGTTGAGCTAGACATGAAAAGCAGTCATATAATGGTGAGAAGAAAATTTAAGATTAGCATGCAGGATAATGGCATAACAACCTTTCTCATGAACCAGGAAAACACTACACATTTTTGACTTGCTCTTTTTCATCTCAGTTGTTGTAAGAAAAGCCATTTCCTTTTACTTAATAAGTTCTTTCCACATTGTCTTGCTGAAAAATCCTCCTTATTCTTTACAGCATGGCTCAAATGTCACTCTCTGACGAAAGCCTTCTCTAAATTTTTCAGGCAGAGTTAAGCAAATCCTTCCTTGTGCCTTGTTCACATTTTTGTTAAGACATTTGTTATATCACGGTAATTATTTCCAGGTTAGTCTCTCTAGTAGGTGATGGGCCCTGGTTGAATAGATGAATGAATGAGTAAATGAATAAACGGGATGTGTTTCGGAAGGGGAAATTACTGCTTTTGCCTCATGTAACTCCCAAAATCGCTTCTCATAATCTAGGATTTCTAAAGCTTTGGGTTTATTTTTTTTTTTAATTAAAGAATTGGAGACAACAGGTGGTTTCGGTTTAACTAACCTAAAATTCACTTTCCCGAGTCCATGTATTCATCTTTTTTTTTTCTTGGTGGTGCCAATAGCATGCTTTGGATCAGTGACCCTTTCCTTTAAGAAAGAAAGGTCATTCTGATTTTCATTAAGTCCAGCAATTGCCTCTTTAGCTCTCTTTGTTGTTCTGCTTACTAGAGTCTTGTGAATAGCAAATGTCATGTTCTTCTGGAATAAAAGCTTCACAGAGCTCCCCCATCCTGCTTGAAATGTTGAACAACTCTTAATTTGATTTACTGGAAAGAAAGAAATGCTGCTCAACATGCACTTCCTCCTGTGCTCAATCTAGTTAAATTTGAGGAAAGGAACAAGTGTTTGCCACTCAAAAAGCTCAAATTATACTGAAAAAAAATCAAATTTAGGGATATTTTAACTCATGTATAAACCAAATTAAACCTTTTTCTCCTACTTCATAGGCAAGACAGAAAGAAGTATGGTGGTCAAAAGAATAGACACAATGTCTTTCCTCTTTCTTAATAGGGAATTTTTAAAATAAGGGGTCTTTTATATGGGATCATTTAATTATATACCCATGAAAGCATAATGATTTTTTAAGTGCACTCTCTCTTATTCATTAGAATCATAAGGTTGGGTTTTTGCATTCAAACTAACTTAAATATCTTCTTTTTTTTCCTTAAGTCCCATTCCAAAATAAAATTGTAATGTACAGATACTGTGCACTACACAATGAAAAAATGAAGTTCGAGCACAGTTAACTGATTTATTTTTGTTGAACTGCAATTTGTTCATAGATTCCCAATGTAAGAGTAGAGACAATAAGAAGTCATTGGTATTGGACTTGCTTTTCTGGCAATAGATTAAGTAAAAAGAATTATCTAGAAATGATGCCTGAGAATACTCATTTATTCATTAAACAATCGTTTGCTGTATTTCTACTATGTGAGAGATACACAGTAGACACACAGAACATGGGTGCTAAGGACCCAGCAGGGAACCGTCAGACAAAAATGGAAACAGTTTTTGTTGTGGAAATTATAATCTACTGGTGAGAAACAGAAAAATCAAGATAAAAAATAAATTGTATGTGTATGTATGTGACATTAGATGGCAATAACTTGACATGTACCCAGGAGAAAGGTAACATGAAAACAGAATAAGAAGGGCTGGATTCCTTATCCTATTTTAAACAGTGTTATTCAAATTATTTATATCTTAAGAATGTGCACATACAGATATAGTTGGATTAAAAAATATGAGGAGAAAAAGTTGTCATTCATTTGCATTAGTCACTTGAAATCTAGGCTTTAAATTTGAGTCATGGAAAAAATGAAGAGTGATATTAGTGATGATTCCCAAGAATGATTCCCAAGTGTCACTTAGAGTAGACAAGAGATTCAGTGACATCTCTCAAGCCTAACTTCAGTAGCACTAAGCCAAATTTGATTAGGTCCTGACAGTGTGCAACCAGAGATAGGTATCCTTTTAAACAGTGACCTTTTTTCTTCAGAGCATGATGTCAGGTCAACATTACAACAGAATGTATCTATTGAGGAAGAAAAAAACAAAATCAGAACAATTATCTCTCAAAAGCAAAGTAAAACAGTAAGTCAACTAAAATATATTCACAGCCAGATACGGTGGCTCACGCCTGTAATCCCAGCATCTCGGGAGGCTGAGGCAGGTGGATCACCTGAGTTCAGGAGTTCAAGACCAGCCTGGCAAACACAGTAAAACCCCGTCTCTATTAAAAATACAAAAATTAGCCAGGCGTGGTGACTTGCGCCTGTAATCCCAGCTACTCAGGAGGCTGAGGCACGAGAATTGCTTGAACCCGGGAGGCAGAGGCTGCCAGTGAGCCAAGATCACGCCACTGCACTGCAGCCTGGGCAACAGAGTGAGACTCTGTCTCAATAAAAATAAAATAAAAAATATACTTGCAAACTTTCATTAGTAGAGTGACACAACTAATGGGCTTTCTTGCTATCAGCAATACTAACTAGATGGAATTTTCAAAGTTAAAGGTATAGCGCTTCTCTATCTTAAAGCAACCTTTTAAATCACAACACTCAACTCTATTTTTCAAAAGAAGATACAAGGTGAATGGGATGAAGTAATATGCTTAAGATTACACATGCAGTAAACTGCAGGGAAAAATCTATTTCTAACTTCAATTCATTTATGTATTGAATTTATTCAAGTATTTATTGAATGTCTACTGCATACTGAGTCCTGGACTGGACTGTGAAGCGAAGATACAACTGAAAGCAAGGATGTCAGGTCTCTGCCCACACAGAATTTTCTTTCTACTAAGATGATACAAAAAGTGACAGAGAAAATAGATGAGTAAGATAATTTCAGATATTGACAGAAAACAAGAACGTAATAGAGAACAATGTCAGGGGACAACCTTAGAAAGTACCAGAAACGCCTCTTTGAGGAAATGGCTTTTGAAGTGAACTGTGAATGACAGAAAAGACCCTAGGAAGTAAATACTTACGGGCAAAGAATTCTAGGAGGGTTCTTCAAAGAAGAAAGATTGTAACCTGTAACTTCTCAAAGCAATATTTAGAAAACTAATTTTCTAATTATCTACTTTATTGCCAGGATTTCAGAAGAAAACAAGTCTTTGATTTAAGTGATTCTGATTCAAAATGATCCAAAAAGTTTTTTTAAAAATATAGAAGAAAGTCAAATGCCAAAAATTTTAAGCTCACCTGTCTCCTAGTAACCTTTATACCCAAAATAATATTTCTAGATCCTATTTTCAGAAATAGGCATGAAAGAAGTAATATGCCTATAATCACTGCATCAACATTTCCTAAAAAGGAAACACAAAGAATAGGGGGGAAAAAATAAAACAAAAAGCTTAGAGGTTAGCAGATCTGGAGTCTTTGGTATCCAGACATGGTTTATGTCACAAACAAAAGCAGTAAGCTTGGACCACAATACAGAAGTGGAAGCTGGGAGAACTCAGAGCTTTGTAACTTCCCCAATAAATCACAATTACCAAACCATCAATGATAAATAGCTAGAATCTCAGCATATTTAATAGCTTTCACCATTTGTTGGCTTGTTGATCATTTGGTTCTTTTCTTCAAAAACTGGTGTTGGGTAGCTCAACCCCAACACATTAATGTTTAATTGTGAATGCTTGGAGACACCAGTTATAAAATTTAAAAGGAATTTACTATTATAAACAAGACTGGAGCACTGGGGAAAATTTTCTTGCATGAATCTATCCTACATTTTAGGAGAGGAAAAAGACTCCAAGATAGCTTTAGATTAAAAAAAGAGATGTTTAAAAACTCAAAAAAGAACTTAAAGAAAGAATGAAAGGAACATTGCTGGTTTTCATTTTTCAATGAGAATGTCTCCAAAAGAGCAATTAAGTAAGTTATTGGTGTGTCAATTAAAAAAAAACTCAAAAGAACAGGTAAAACATTAGAGTTATCAATAAATCCAATAGAAAATGTTTTCACATAGACATAAATTTTTCTAAAATTTTAATATTTTCTTCTTGCGGAATGACTGCAATAACATTTACACGGTTTCTTCTAGTATCATTATGAAGCAGCATTGGTATCCCCATTTCTGAGATGGTAACAACTGAGACATTAAGGTTATTGAGGACAAACATAAAATGAGAAAATGCCAGAATCAGAATTAAATATAAAAATCTTTGTTTTTAGTAATTTATTTATATCTACTTAAGTTATTTCTTTTACACTGCTAAAACATATTGGTTGACCATAACTTTAGCATTGGCTTGACAAAGTAACACCTGAATATTAATCTATACACCAATAGGATTTCCAGTTCTTCCTAAAGTTGAACCCAACACTTAGAGTCAATGCTGCTTCCATAACTCATGCAAATCAATCCTTCAGTCATCATGAATGGGATTCCATTCATAGCAAGAGTCTGCTCACCATCACTCTAAAATCCATTTCCGTTTTTGTCCCCACTGATTTCAATGAGAATTTCAGTCAGGAGAAAGGTTTTTAAAGAACCATGAATTGGTATTGTAAGCTGCTGTGATTTTATGTAAAAAATGTGTCAGACAAAACTCGTTCTGAGGAGAGCAGCTAGGTACATGTAAATATTTCTCCTTATCGCCACCATCTTTGTCTATGCTTTCTAGTTTGTTTTGTTTGGTTTGGTTAAGTTGATAAGTTGATTTGTTGTTGGCTTTAAACTCAAACATTGCAGACAGCAACCATTAAAGAAAACACAAGTAGGAAGAGCCCTATCACAAAGTTATTACCACGTGAAATTTACTTCACGTTTTACATACAAAATGTTTATTCATCTTGCCAGGTTTTTTCCTGAATTTGAACTACACTGCTAAATGTAGCAAGAAACAGACAGAGTTCCATGTAGCCCCAAAAGTGGGTGGATTACAATTTATTTCAATTCTCCAAGAATTCTCTATTCTAAACTCATCTCACACATTTGATTTTGTGAGTTGAAGTTTTAACTTAAAAATTAAACACAAATTATTGATAATGCATACTTGAAACTAGTTAAAACAAAATGTTTCCTGCTATTATATATAAGATGACTGCTCACCTGATCACCTATCCTTTCCAAAACACATAATCTAATTTACCAGCACATAAAATCCCCAAGCAAGATATTATTTTTAAAATATATGTCTTTTTTTTTCCATAGGTATACACCAACTTAGAGGTGTAAGTGAATGTCTTCCTTCCAACCCTTTTTTCTTTTTGCCTAGTTTTCCATTGCCACCACGATTACCATTAACCAAGCAACCATGAGACACCATTATAGATTTTTATGGATCTTTCTAGAAGTTCTGAGGTATACATATACATACTGCAAACTGTGCCCTTTTAATTTACATAATTGCTAGCATATGACTACAAATACCCCAGGGCTCTGTATTTCTTTTGTTCTATTCTGTAGGATCATTCTCTGCACACACATGAAGAGCTTACTCATTTTTTTTTAATAAGGGCTTAAGGCAACTCATCCTGAGGGCTGCCTCTTGTTTTAACAAGAACCAAATGAAAACACCTAACTGAGTTATTTCATTTATAAAGTCCTGCTTTCTGCTTCTACACTGGGTTCTTAAAATTTTCCCCAGCCACGTGGTGAAGTCCCAGCCCCACCTTCACCTTCTTCCTCATATTCCAGCTGCCATTTTGGGTCTTGGCTATTGTCTGTGCATGCTTTTTCTTAGTTAGTCTGTTCTCACACTGCTATAAAGAAATACCTGAGACTGGGTAATTTATAAAGAAAAGAGGTTTAATTGGCTCACAGTTCCACAGGCTGTACAGGAAGCATGGCTGTGGAGGCCTCAGGAAACTTACAATCATGATGGAAGGCAAAGAGAAGGAGGCAGGTCTTCATATGGCCAGAGCAGGAGAAAGAGAGAGGGAGCGGGGAGGTGCCACACACTTTCAAACAGCCAAATCTCATGAGCATTCACTATCACAAGAGCAGCACCAAGGGGGAAATCCAACCCCATGATCCAATCTCTTCCCACCGGGCCACATCTCCAATACTGAAGATTATAATTTCACATGAGAGCTGGGCAGGGACAGGACCCCAGCCGTATCACTGCTTAAGTACCCAGCTCTCAGGCCTTCTGATTTCTGCCTGAATTGACCCCTGTTAACTATAAATGTTCTTTTTTTTTTGATTGATTGAATTGTAATAACCAATTTGTTCCCTATTTAATTTAATCACAGTTCATTAATATGTTATAGTGCTTTTAAGAAAATCTTTTTTTAATTATACTTTAAGTTCTGGGGTACACATGCAGAAGGTACAGGTTTGTTGCATAGGTATACACGTGCCATGGTGGTTTGCTGCACTCATTAAGCCATCATCTACATTAGGTATTTCTAATGCTATCCCTCCCCTAGTCCCCCACCCCGCAACAGGCCCCGGTGTGTGATGTTCCCCTCCCTGTGTCCATGTGTTCTCTTTGTTCAACTCCCACTTATGAGTGAGAACATGTGGTGTTTGGTTTTGAATTATGTGACCCATTAGTAATCACTGATCCAGACTTTTTCCTGTCTTTCTAAACTATTCATTTGGAATACCAACTACCTTTCAGCACTTCTTATCTCAGTTGTTGATTCCAGGTAAAATGCCAGGGTACACATATATATCTTTTTTCCCATGGGCCCAGATTATCAGATTATCATGTTACTTCTTTCCTTCTTTTTTTTTTTTTTTTTTTTGAGTACTATTGTTGACTTTAAGTGGTATCTTTTCTCTCACATACTTAAGCTTGGCTTTAAATAATTCCCAGAGCCAAGTCCCTCCGCTAAACTATGAAAATACTGCTAGGAGGGTTTATTAGTTAAGGTTCTCCAAAGAAATGGAACCAATATGTTATTTTATATATACTTCCCACATTGGTTCTGTTTCTCTGGTGTGTGTGCATGTGTGTGTGTATATATATACACACACACACACATACATATACATATGGAGAGAGAGAGAGATTATAAGGATTTGGCTCACATGATCATAGAGACTGAGAAGTCCCTGAATTTGCTGTGTGCAAGCAAAAGGCCCAGAAAAGCCAGTGGCATATCTCTAGTTTGAGTCCAAAAGCTTGAGAGCCAGGGCACCAAAGGTGAAGATCCAAGTTCAAGGGTAAGAGACCAATACCTACACTCACAGACAGCCAGGAAGGGAGTGTGTCTTCCCTTCCTCCTCTTTTTGTTCTATTTAGGCCCTTAATGAATTGGATACTATCCTCTCACCCTAAGGAGTGCAATCTACCTTACTAAATCTACCTATTCAAATTTTCAAGGCTAATCTCTTCTGGAACACCCCACAGACACACCCAGAAATAACACTTAACCTGGGTACCCCGTGGCCTAGTCAGGTTGACACACAAAATTAACCATCACTGGAATCAATTTCTGTGACTAGCCCCTTTCAAAACTTTTGTTACATACTTCTTGAGAGAGCTTTCAGCATCTCTTAGACAGTTTACGACATCACCTGAAACACAGAAATGATGCTTAAAAAGCAGCCATTTACTACAGGACCCTAGGTTCACCTGCCTCATGAATAATTCTACTGTCCTGTTACTTATTTTCTAGGAAAAGATAAAAGGCGGCATTCATCCTCCCCTTTTTCCTCACACTGTAATATTACTTGTCCATTAACTTAATGCTCTGCTTACCCTTGAGGTAGCCTCAGGGTACTAGCAGATGTGTTTTGTTTAAAGGGTACACTAAAACTACAAAAAAAAACAGAAGTCATCTTAGCCTCTTCATTGCTTCTCTTAGTTAATGGCAGCACCATGCTCCCAGACACAGAAGACTAGAAACTGATAATGATCTTCAGTGTCTCTACATCTTTCACTTCAACATTAAATCAGAATTCTCAATGCCTTTGAGATCAAAGACAGTGTTCAGTCCCACGGACACTGACCTAGCTCAAATTCCTTCTACCTCTAATATTTAACCTCCTTAACCCATCTTCCAGGTAGGCCCCTAGAAAGACAAACAGCTACTTTCCCCATGTCTTCTTCCTCTTCTAAGAGGAGGGACACACATTTAATGAGTCAGACTCCAAGCATGTGCCTGGCCTACACATGCATGGTTATTGTGGATTAATCATCACATCCACAGGTGTGGCTCTTTTCTTCTTTCTTTCTTTCTCCTTTTATGGCCAAGGAATAGCAAAGTGGCCCAAGCCTTTCTCCACAAGGAAGAGATCGAGTCATCTAGTTGTCTTGCTCTTTCATGTATATTTAAGCCATTAGACTCAAAAGTTATTGTCCTTCAGGCAAGTTGGAGCACAGCATCCAAGTTACAGTCTAGGCTTAGGAACAGCAAGAAGGTTTCTTGGGCTTCTTGTCTACATGCCATGTTGCAAGCCCATCTTAACAGAGTTATTGGCATTGTGGAGTTGTGGACAAAAAATCCAGCCAAAAAAGACCTCTTATTTTGCTTTTCTTTGCATTTGAGCCCAAGCATGAACATTTCCCTCAGCAACCTTATGAGATGAGTGGTTATGATCTTGTGAAGATTAGTATACCGGACTACCAGTCCTAACGGTCCTCAAAATCATAAAAGACACGATCCTATTATTCATATCCAATCACGCCAGATTCTTTTGTGAACCATCTGATGTCCTGCTTGCCTCCATTGGGTACCGCATGGCACTTAAGCCTATGGGATGTCATTCAAGACCACCCAATATCCAGGTTGCAATCTATCTTTACAATTTTTTTATACACTAACCCTGAACCCATGAATCCACCACCATGAACTTCTTAAATGGATCCTTCTTAGGCCTCCATGTGTATCTTACGTTGTTTCTGCTTCCAGGAAGCTTTCCCTAAATCTTGATTTTTCACTCGCCATATTCAATTCTTCCATATTTATTCATTGAGTACCTTGTGTGTAGCAGCCACTGAGCCAGGTTTCATGGAGGTTTAAGGCATATAAGATATTCAGGCCGGGCGCGGTGGCTCAAGCCTGTAATCCCAGCACTTTGGGAGGCCAAGGAGGGCAAATCATGATGTCAGGAGATCGAGACCATCCTGGCTAACACAATGAAACCCCAACTCTACTAAAAATACAAAAAATTAGTCAGGTGTGGTGGCAAGTGCCTGTAGTCCCAGCTACTTGGGAGGCTGAGGCAGGAGAATGGTGTGAACCCAGGAGGCAGAGGTTGCAGTGAGCCGAGATCGCACCACTGCACTCCAGTCTGGGTGACAGAGTGAGACTCCGTCTCAAAAAAAAAAAAAAAAAAAAAGATATTCAAAGTCCCATAAAATGTGTATAATTCCCAATTTTCTTACTGAATGATAGGCCTCTTGGGGAAAGATACTAGTTTTATTCATTCCTATATTCTTCCATTACCTTGAAAAGAGGCATATATACAGATGATTTTTATATAATTAGTTAAATACCATATTGTCACATGGGAAAGTCAGGCTTGTAGTCTAGAGTTGATGGCAAATTTGTAATACTAAGTAACATTTTTACTCTACTTATTTTGTTCCAAACACAGTCTGTTCCAAACAAATTGCATGCATTTCCCTCTCAACATCCCTATATGGCAGGTAATATTATTATTTCCATCTATACAGATGCGGAAACTGAAACAGACAGAGGTTAAACAACTTGCCCAAGGTGACACAATGGGCACGTGGAAAGCCAGACCATCCATGTTTATAGTGGAGGGATGGGCAGTAGCTTTCTGTTTCACAGAATGATTTCTGGAAGGCTCTAGTCTGACTATTTCTCTTGCCATTTCTTAGAAGAGTAGAGATCCAGGGACATACCAGACCAACCAGTCACAATGTTAGAAAGAAGAGCACCCCTGAAAAAGATGATGAGAGAATCAAAATTACTGACTACAGTACAAAGAGCCCTTAAATTGAGATTCCAAAAACTTCAGGTTTTGGCCTGGCTTTGCCACTTATGAAGTGGGTAATTTTGGATAAGTCACCCCATGATCCTCATTTTTCTCATCTGGAAATGGGATAATAATGATGGCTTTGTATGATCATGGAGATCAAATAAGAAGCTAAACAGGAAAACATTTGACATTAACAGATCATTGCAGGAATTAAAGAAACCACTGTTGCTTCACAGTCTTATGGCAGGACTCACTCTGGCTGGTAGGGTTAATAGACAGGGATTTTGTTGAGAGGTCCTAGTGAGGAAGCTATAAATGACAGAAGTTTAGTGCAAGGAGGCCTCGAGTTGCTTCTGCAGTCTGTGGGGATTCAGCTTTTGCTACATTGAGATAGCGAAGGAGAGGGTGAACACAGTCTATTTAACTCCAGAAGTTTTGAGTCAAAAGTCTTTTTCCCTTCATTTTAAGTACCGATCAAAAACTTCTTCTGGTAAATAAAGTGATTTTCACCTAAGTTCAAAATCCAAGTTGATATTTTGTTCTTTTTTTAACTTGAAAGACTTGGGAATCACAGGCCAGAACTGACAACATTCAGTGTTCTAAGTAAGAATCTTCATAAGGGATGCAGAAACCTCCCTAGCAACTTCTTCCGGTTCTTTATATTGAAGCTGAATCTCTCTAGCTGCAGCCCTTGTTCCTGTGGCTTGTTTTAGGAGGGAACAGCTGGTCTGCAATCTCCATATAATATCCATTCATAGATGTATTAAATCGTCATGCATATTATCTGTGTTACGTATTCTGAAAGTAGCAGGCTGTTAGCATTACCAGCAGTCATTTTTCAGTCCTGTGCAAAATATACCCCTGGGAGCTCTTAGCAGATGTTTGGTAAAAATTATCGAAAGAAACAAGAAAAAAGGCTTTCCCCTGTTTTCAATCCACACTGAGTCTATCATTCAAAAACAGCCATAAGGCATCTCAAAGTCTCTAAAAATTAGAAAAAACACTCTTTTGTGAGTATCCTTGTCCAGGAAAATGACATACCATAATTAAATTCCAAACAAATATGCCATTTTTTACACAGGAGAGCATATTCATATTGCAGCAGTTATGTCTTATGCATGTTAAAATATTGTTTATAAAAACTGAAGATTTTATATATTTTTCCTCTAAAGTAACAAGCATGATCAGATTTTATGTAACAATCTAAATCAGGAAGCAAAGAAAGAAAAAACAGAAAGAGAAGAAGAGAAGAAAGAACAAAAAGAAGAAGGGAGAGGCAAAGAGACAGAGAGAGGAAGGAAAGAAAAAACTATTTTTTCTTATTGCTGTGGTTTAAATGTGTCTCCTCCAAAATTCAGGAGTTGCCAATGTGATAGTTTTAAGAAGTGGGACATTTAAGAGGTGATTAGACTTTGAGGGATCTTCTCTTATGAACGGGATTAAAGCCCTTATAAGAGGCTTTATGTAGCATTTTGTTACCTTGCCCTTCTGCCTTCTGCCATATGAGAATGCAGCAATAAGATGGAACAGCACAAAGAAGTACTAATCCCTGCATCCTTGCACTGCATTTATCATTGCATGGATTCCGTTCCTAATAATGAATAATTTCTTTTCTAATTTGGTTGACACAGACACCATGAGCTTGCTGTTGATTTTCCGGAAGTGGACATTTTCTCCTTCCACCCAGTGCTGTTCATCTTGTAAGTTCACCAGACAACTGAACTTGCCAGAACCCGGATCTTGGATTTCTCAGCCTCCAGAACTGTGAGAAAATAAATTTTCTCACACCTGTAATTCCAGCACTTTGGAATGCCAAGGTGGGCAGACTACTTGAGGTCAGGAGTTTGAGACCAGCCTGGCCAACATGGTGAAACCCTGTCTCTACTAAAGATACAAAAATTAGCCAGGCATGGCATCTCACACCTGTAATCCCAGCTGCTCAGGAGGCTGAGGCAGGAGAATTGCTTGAACTCAGGAGGTGGAGGTTGCAGTGAGCTGAGATCGTGCCATTGCACTCCAGGCTGGGTGACAGAGCAAGACTCCGTCTCAAAAAGAAGAAAGTAAATTTCTGTTCTTTATAAATTACCCAGTCAGTGGTATTTTGCTGTAGCAGCACTAAGACACTTTATTCATAGAAATCATATGGCAACTTTTCAGCATTTTATTTGTTTTCTTGATTTTCTGAATCATGTTCGGTAATACCTATGCTAGGAGAAAACTTAGGAATAATGAATCAAAATGAAAGGGATATACAGAACCAGATGAAGAAAAACATTTCCTTAAAGAAATATTAATCCCTGCATCCTTGCACTGCATTCATCATTGCATGGATTCTGTTCCTAATAACAAATAATTTCTTTTCTAATTTGGTTGACACAGACACCATGAGCTTGCTATTGATTTTCCGGAAGTGGACATTTTCTCCTTCCACCCAGTGCTGTTGATTTTCCGGAAGTGGACATTTTCTCCTTCCACCCAGTGCTGTTGATTTTCCGGAAGTGGACATTTTCTCCTTCCACCCAGTGCTGTTCAAATTCCCTATTCATAAACATCCCCCTGGGTGTAAGTCAAAAATTCATGCCACAGCAGTTAAGAAAGACTATGGGCCCTATAATTCTGTATTTTGAATTATGTGCTCTAAGCCCTCTCCTTGGGCTTATAGTTTGTTACTGTTTCTGAGAAGAGAAGTAAGTTTCTAAATTATGCATTGTCGTAACCATTTTAGTAAATAATCATCAAGAAATAAGAAAAGAGATCAATTTCCATTTGTAACTGACAAGAGAAGAGATTGAACTTTAATAATATACTCACAATACATACATGCCAAAAGAAAACCCAGGACTGAAACTTTGCATGTAGGACAAAAGATTGTGGGTACCTAATGGAAATGAACCTCCCATATGTTCCTCATTGCATGGTACCATGTGCATAGAGAGTGTTTTCCTCCTCACCACATAGAGTCACAAATGCTATCACCAAAGACAATCTCCTTTATATAAGAGTACTTCTATTGTTATTTAATAATTTTAAGTAAGAGATAGCCACGTGAAAAATTTTAGAAGTACAGAAATTATAAAGAAAAAACTAAAACTCCTCTTAACTCTGCTACACATTGATCACACATTAGTGCATTGTGCTCCTGGATTTTATTTCATTTAATTTTATTTTTTGCCTTTAACAACAGGAATTTACCGTCTCACAGTTCAGGAAGTTAGAAGTCTGAAATCAAGGTATTGTCAGGGTTGGTTCCTCCTAGAATTACCTGTGACACTTATAAAGATTATTCCTTTCTTACAAAATTTGGATGATTCTGTAAGTAGTATTTTTCACTTAATATAGTAAGTACCTTCCATGTCATGTAATGTATTTCAAAAATTTGAATTGATGCATATTATTCCATAGTATAGTCATGAATCATTTGTTCAACCCTCTCTCTATTGGTACATGTTTGGGTTGTTTCTAATTTTCCAGTATAATACATAAATATTCTATGGGCATCCTAGTACATAAATCTTTGCCTCATCTCTGATGTTGTCCTTAGTAATTTCATATTCAGAGATTTATCCTAAGTCTAGAGGAAAACACATATTTTAAGGCTCTTATCTCAAATTATCAATTAGCCTTTTGAAAGATTGGGTCAATTTAGTCCCACCAGCTGAGAGAAGAGCAAGTATTTTCTGTGCCCATGGAAACCACTGTTTTAGTTATCCTTGGCAATTTAAGAGACATAACATGGTACATTATTGTGAGTTCTACATTCATTTCCTTCACATTTCCGTGATTGAACACTATGATTTCTATTGGTCAAATATTTGCTTCTAGTGATAAAATCAAACTGTTGTCACCTCAAATCTACTTGGCACCTTCCTTACTCATCTCAGGGGCAGATGGAAAAAGGAAAGGTTGGCATTCGTGAATCCTGGATTTGGTTTGCCCTTTTTTTTTTTTTTTTTTTGGTAATCCTTTCATTCATAATACCATGTTCATTCACGAAATCTTATTAACCAGGAATTAAGATATTTACTCACAGGTGTTGACTACAGTGAATCATTGAAGCATGTGAGCATTATAAATAGATTCTTGTGGATACTAAGGAAGACATTTATAAATTTCAAAACATAAAAGGAAACATAAGTACATAAGTCAGTAATCCATGTGGAGAATACTATAAATTCCCCTCACTATGGCCCGTGTGGTCAATGTTGACTTTCAAAAGTCTAATGTCAATGTTTACGTTGTAAATTATCCATTTATTATTTTGTGTGTCAGTTGTAGTGAATAATTTCATCAATAAGAACAACAATAAAAACAATTTGAATATTCCACACGGAATAGTGTATTAGATTCTACAGTCAAAAAAAAAAAAAAAGACATTGATGTTGCTTTAATAGAATTTTGAAGGGCAAGGACATATTCACTACAATAGAGTGCTAAATGGAAGGACACTGTATTTTTTTTTTCTTTTATTATTATTATACTTTAGGTTTGGAAATCATCATTCTCAGTAAACTATCGCAAGAACAAAAAACCAAACACCGCATATTCTCACTCATAGGTGGGAATTGAACAATGAGAACACATGGACACAGGAAGGGGAACATCACACTTCGGGGACTGTTGTGGGGTGGGGGGAGGGGGGAGGGATAGCACTGGGAGATATACCTAATGCTAGATGACGAGTTGGAGGACACTGTATTTTTGAAATATTATACTAACTGATATTTTGTGGGTATTTCTGAGTATGGAACCTCCCACCCTTATCCACACAGATATGTTCTAAAACCCCCAGAGAGTGCCTGATACCACGTATAGTGCCAAACTTTATATATCCTTTTTTTTTCCTATACATCCATACCCACAATAAAGTTTAATTTATAAACCAGGCATAGTACTCTTGCACTATGGGGCTATTACTATGTAAAATAGGGGTTCATTGAACACAAGCACTGTGGATGCCCGGACAGTTGATCCAATAACCCAACTGGCTACTAACTCACTCACAGGCTTGGAGCGTCTATGGCATGGAGGTTCCAGACAAACGCAGGATTCATGCCCTGGGCAGGACACAGGGGGATGACACCAGATCAGAACAGTGGGCAATTTGAAAATTATCAATTGTTTTTGTTTTTGTTTTTTGGAATTTTTCATTCAATATTTTCAGGCCACATTTGACCATGAGTAACTAAAACCGTGGAAAGCCAAATCGCGGATACCGGGTTTTTCCTCCACTTTTCACCCTTTGCCCAATCCCACCAGCCTGAGTCATTGCCTCAGGGCAGGGCTGCAGCCAGACCTCAAGCACAAAGACTGAAGGCCACCAGCCTCTTTTCTATTTTAAAAGCCTATACTCTGAATGGAATAGAGAGGTTTCTGATTTTATTGAATCTGAGGGTTTGAGAAGTGAATTCTTCTACCAAAACCTCACTCTGGACAGGGGGAAAGAAGAGAGCAAAAAAGAAATGATCAGAAGAAAGAAGTAGGTGATGCTCATCATAGGGGCCCATCGGTCTCTCAAGAAGAGCCTAAGACAGTAGAAAAACAAGAGCTGAAGCAGGCAGCAAAATCAGAGACAGAGAGAGAGAATAGGGATCGCCACACGGTAAACCCAGGCATCCCAGGTGAGAGATTTTTGTATACGTTCTGGTGCTCTGGCACTGCACAGAAGTAACAGAATAATTCTCATGTGCCCAAGAGGGACCTCCTCAAAACCTAAGAGGCCATGCAGATGGGAACAAGGGCATTTTCACAGTTTCACAGGGGCAATAATTACTAAGAACCAGAGAGTAGGATGGACATCTGTTTGTAGGTGACATTGTGGACTTGAAGGCTTTATGCATCCTTCACTGAAAGCACTTTGGCATATCTTAGGTCAGATTCCACAGCAAACAGACTCTGAGATGGAGACTGGGACAGGGGCCCTATTGGAAAGAAGAGAAGTGAGGGAAGCTGAACTGGACAGAGAGAGAAGCTGAATTGAACTGTGATACAATTACAATGGAGGCCTCAGCCAATTGAGGTAAGGACGTCAGGCCTAGGAAAACTTCCATCATTCATTCTTTGGGTCTGAGCTGCCTCTGAGGAGAAGAAGGGAAATAACCTTGGGCAAGGTGGTAGCCAGTAGCCAATACCCCCAGTAGCTTGGAGAATGAGTGAATCTATCTCCTTTATGATTGTGAAAAAATAGAATGGTATTCACTCTGGCCTACCCCCTCTGCAACTTAGATCCACTTATTTCTTACAGTAAATTTATGCCATATGGGGAAATCTTCTCTAGGGTTCTGGTTGGTTTTGTTCCTTGGCAAAGCATGGAAAAAGCTTAGTGAGAGAAACTATAAACTCCATCCCTGCAGCTGGTCTCAAGGCTGCAATTAACACTCCTGCTTCCCCTCCTCCACTACTCATTCTAGATTCCCCTCACCCTTGGTTGGTGACTTTGATAGTCTAGAAGGCTTACCTGGAAGAGTGATACTAATGCTCTTACCTGAGAGATCTCAGAATCTAGTCACCTTGCCATTCCCAGGCCACACTTGATGCATTTGTCCATTTCACACCAAATTGCACAAGAGAGTACCAAGAGTTGCTCAAGTAGATCACTTGCGTGGCAAACATATTTCTCTCTAGCCCTATATTATAATAGCGACCTTACTTCCTCTTCGTGATCAGGATCAATAACCTCTGCCGTCTTTTCCTTATCTTCTGATTTCTTGAACAAGTTCTATGGCAACCATAGCTTAAAGTTCAATGAGACTCTCAATGTGGCTCCTGGTGAAAACATTTTCTCTCTGGGAATCAGGACTTTGAGACACACACATTCTAAAATCATCAGAAACAGATGGACACAAATTCCCATGATGGGCAATAGATATGATGGTTAGTGAGGCCATCTCTCAAAATATCTCCTGGTTCCCAGGCCCATGTATTCTACATAGTGGGGTAAAGCACATGTATTGGTTATTGATTTAGTGTATACACCACATTCTGGAGAATGGGGATCCATTCTATATTTGTCACATATCCATATGTGATATGACCAGGAGCTTCCTCAGTCATGGGCCCACTGCTGTACCTGTTTTGCTGTTAAGTTCATTACTCAGTCTGAAACAAAGTTATGCAGAATCCTCTGTCAGTGGATGAAACATTCTTTAAGCCCTCAGAGAGCAGTGCCAGGAAAGGCAACTTACTCCCAAGATGTTTTGTGAACCCTGGCAAGATGCATTGCTACCCCTTACAGGGTAGAAGTTCAATGTAATCAACTTGCCACCAAGTGGCAGGTTGATCTCCTTGAAAGATTTGCTGATTCAGAAGCTCATCACTGGTCTCTGTAATGAAATCAGCCTTAGTGAGTGGGAGCTCAGGGCACAGGGCCCAGGTATAGCCTCCATCCTTACTTCATTGCTATAACATTCATGAGTCCATTGTGCCAGCACTAGGTGGCTGATGACAGAGTTGGCTGAAGTTGGCTGGGTGGTTACTCTATCTGCTTAGGCCCTCTTTCATTACTGATGCTGTTGAGATGAACACAGAGATCCACACACTGATCAATCCCCAAGGTCCATCCATGAACCTACTTGACCTTGATGTTTCAATCTTTTTCCTTCCAGGCCCTTGGCAAATGAGACGTCATTCTGCTCATAAAACCATTATTTCTAATTTGACCTATTTCTCCTTATCACTGGGAGAATCTACCCTCATCACTGGTTTTCAGAACCTTCCCAAGTGGGACCATCGTAAAGCACAGTTCACTTTCAACTCGTACCCACAAACCAAGCTGACCATCTGTAAACCAAGCATGGTTTAGAGAAGCACCAGCTGTCATAAGTGATCCCCCAGGAAACCAGCAGTATGAGGTGAAGGAGAGGCAGCAGTTAAACCTTGTAGGCAAAAGGGGAATGAATCATGGTAACCTTACATTCAGCTTACTTGTACCCTCTGTCTTTTCTCATATATAATTTTTTTTTTTTTCAGATGGAGTCTCGCTCTGTCACCCAGGCTGGAATGCAGTGGCATGATCTCGACTCACAGCAATCTTCATCTCCCAGGTTCCAGCGATTCTCTTGCCACAGTGTCCCAAGTAGCTGGGATTATAGGCACGTGCCATCACGCCCAGCTAATTTTTGTATTTTTAGTAGAGACAGGGTTTCATCATGTTGGCCAGGCTGGTCTCGAACTCCTGACCTCAGATAATCCACTCACCTTGGCTTCTTCTTCTCATATATAATTTAATAGATTCAGCTGTCCCTTACTTTCAATCAATGAAACTGACTTATCCATGAAGAGGCGGATATAAATAAATAAGACGAGGAGACCCCACGGAGCTTTAATAGCACTACCATATGATGATGTCCTGCTGCTGGATCCATCCTATCTTATGACTTGGTAGTTCTGAAATAACATAATCATAATACGTTCTGGTCACAGAGTCACATGGTGTCTCCACTTGAGCCTAGTAGCATGACAACACTAGAGGCAGCAAAAAGGACACAGTCTTCTGCTGCAGATGCTGTGACCTAGTTCCAGGCTCCTTGGGTCTTTATCATAATTCTCCTATTGGGTTTTGCAATAAACTCTACAGTGTGTCTTTTTCCCTGTGGTGCCATGTGATCTGCTGACCCAAGTGACAGATTGCTTGCATGGCAACCTGGACTTACTGTGGGACCTTTTCCTGCTCCAGGCCCCACTCAAAGTTGTCAGTCTTCCAAGTCACCCAGTAAATGAATGGGAACAGCATATCCAAATGTGGCATATGCTAGTATCAGAATATACCTATTAAGTATTGTGCTCTGTCTTAATGGTAAGAGATGCAAGCTAACTAGCCCTAAGAAAAGACAGTAAATGTATACTTTTTTTTTTTAGAGTCTTTCTCTGTCACCCAAGCTGGAGTGCAATGGTATGATCTTGGCTCACTACAACCTCCGTTTCCCAGGTTCAAGCAATTCTCATGTCTCAGCCTCCTGAGTAATTGGGATTACAGGCGTGTGCCAGCGTGCCCGGCTAATTTTTGTATTTTTAGTACAGACGGGTTTCACTATGTTGGCCAGGCAGGTCTCGAACTCCTGACCTCAAGTGATCTGCCTGCCTTGGCCACCTAAAGTGCTGGAATTACAGGCATGAGCCACTGTGCCCCACCAATGTATACAAATTTTTGTCTCAACTGAATGCAAATTGCTTCTGATCCTACTTTCCAATAAGGATGGGGGAAATATCTATTCACCAGATTAATAGTTTCCTATTATACACGAAGGCTGTGTTACTCTACTCTAGTAGACTAACTGCTCTGATCTAGCAACTAATTGGGTTTGTTTCTTGGTATCAGGCTGCCTGAGTTGAAACTCAAACTTTATCACTAAATACATAAGGTAAGTTATTTAACCTTTCTGGGACAATTTCTACATGCATCAAATGGAGATTATTATAGTATCTTAATTATATAGTCTTTGTGATTATTAAAACTACAAAATTTACACAAAGTAGTTAGCACTGTGCCTGGCACACAGTGATCACTAAGTAATCAACCTACATACATTCGTTTCACTACCATGGGGTTAAAAGGTAGTTTGATTTATTAAAATTCATCAAACATAGAGTTTTCCGTTATATAAAGCACTTGAAGTAAATCTGAAATACATTTAACTTAGGGTACAGTCATGCAGAAATATAAGATAGGGTTTATTCTGGTAGTACCAACACTGCCATTGATCACAAATATTAATGTAATTTACAAATCAAATACATAATTATCAAAGTAGAACATTTGCTCAGTTACTCACTGGTCTAAATTTTATGCCACTTGCAATAATTATGCTATCAAGAATTTAATAATCATGCATATGGGATAGCTTCCCCAATATTTGTCTTTAACTCTAGCACAAGGACTAACTGCTAACCATGCCACTATGTATGTACCCAAATAGGCTTAGCAAGTTTCTCCATCTAGGATCACATCTATCAATATATTTTCCTCTCTATGCTAGAAATTCGACAGTTACATGGGAAAAGAAATCATATGAAGAAAATGAAACTTCTTCTTGCTCATCACAGAAACGAGAAACTACCTCCATCATCACCTCCACAACCTCTTAACCACAAAGCAACCCTGCCCAGTCTGTGCTTCCTCCTTCTTTTTATATCACTGTGACAGTCTTGGCAGGGTAAGACAAAGCAGAAACAGAACTCAGCATTTCACATTAATGTAACAGTCTTGCTACCTGCAAGACAGAGTGGGGAGGGTTGTGTGTGAGCATTACAGTCAGTCTCCCACCCCCTGGATGATGGCGGAATGCTGATCATACACTGATGGTGAGCATGCAGCTTGCAGAGGAAGTAGCTTGCTGCAACAGAGGCTTAGCACTTAGCTGCGCTTTGAGCTGGCAGGGGCCATCTTCATATTCTGTACTGCAAAATCACAGGAAGGGCTGTTTATAAACCTGTGAAAGGAGGAAGTTGATTTCAAAGGAAAAGGCTTTAGAGGAATTCCAGCTGCCTGGCACATAGTCTGTTTCTCCTGCCTTCATCCTCGTGGGTCAGCAAGTAACACAGAAATGACCATTGTAGGGAGAAAACATTACGGAGTGTGAGAAAGAGAGAGAGAGAGAGATTCTTAGCAGGCAAAATAATACAGCCAATTTACCAGCAACTTCATTTGGGGCTGGTACGTGCATTTCCTAATAAATTGCTGAATATCTAGACTTTATGTGAAGCTTATCAGATGAATATCCTTTAACCCCATTTCATTTGCCGTCCTTGAGTACTCTGCGGGTATTTCAGTGATTAATAAAGCATGCTGGTAAGGCAAAAGAAAGGTCTGTTCTGGATTTTCTAAGAGCTCTAAATCAAACATTTTCTGCGAATTCAGACAGAACTCAATCACAGCTCCAATCCACAGTCATCAAATACCTGGTTAATGTTGTGTGATTTACCAACAAGACAAAGATCTGTCACACTGCAGTGTGACTCTTCAGCATACAGAAAAACTAGTGAAACCACTAGGGAAATTAGTTTTAATAGTAGCACATAACTGTAAATCATTCGGTGGCTGGTCACAAGTTTAATCTGTTTTCCAGTTTTTCTGTTGTTCTGTTTTACAGAGCTTAGGGTACATCTGAATTATTGCCAAAATGACCATGGTTTTAAATTACACACACACACACACACACATACACACACACAAATTGAAACAAACATCAACGGTTCTTACTCCCAGAAACCTGATAGACTGAGTGAGAGAGAGAGATTGAGACAGAGAGATTGAGAGAGCGGGAGAGGGAGAGAGAGAGAGAGATTGAAAGAGAGAGAGAGAGAGGAAAGTACAAAGACTCACTCCTGGCACTCTGTGTTTAAATAGTTTCTCCTCACCCCTCTTTTCTCAACTGCTAGGAATATTACTTTGGAATGCTTCTGCAGGACTCCAAAGATTATTGCTGCCATATTTCAAAATCACACCTAGAATTACAATCTCTATTCCAAGCGGAGTGTGAGCCTGAGCCCTAGGAAATGCTTTGTTCTTGACATTAGTAATAGAAACCCCATTAATAAACACCTAACATGGAAGTAGTTGCAGATCTGAAAGAACTAAACACAATGCTGCACCCCTTTTCTCCCTTCAAATCCCTCCCTGTGAGTCATGTCCAAGCCAACTGTTCTTACCCACCTCAGTCACCTCTAGACATGCTTAATCCCAACCTACAATATTGAACATTCCTGACTCCCGCATGCCAGTCACCCTCTAATCTTTTAAATCTGTCCCCCTACTCCCCTTTTCTACATTCCTGGGACTTATCAAACTTTTGTAATTCAGGATTAGTTTGCATATTTGCCGTGGGTCACCCTGGGATACACAAAGCTATCCTAGGACTCAGGGTCTTTGTGGTCCCTGAAGCTGGAGGTAGGTGACATAGAAACCCAGATACTGGGACACTGTCAAGTGTCCTAAATGCTGAATTTAGGCTGCCAAATTTAGCAAATAAAAATATAGGACATCCAATTAAATTTGAACTTCAGATAAACAATATCTTTTGTATAAGTGGGTCCCACGCGAGGTTTGGGCCACAGTTACACCAAAAGGTATTTGTTGCTTATCTGACATTCAAATTTAATTGGATGCCCTGTATTTTATCTGGCAAACTTAGCTGTATGTGAACATGGGCAGGAAGATGTCAAAGCTTAATTATCAATTATATCCCAGAAGGGTACCTCAATGTAGATGTACGGGGTGATAAAAATCCATGATTTGCCCCAATGTTTAGGAAAAAAGAGCCCGCAGCAGAGACAACAAAACCAGGCATTGCTGCCCTTCCACTATCCAATGCCCATGGCCAACATCCTTTATCAATGAAGACACCCTTTCTGGTTTCAACACAGCCACTCATGCATCCATTACTAATCAATCAGACTTGGCTTGTGAGATAAAACCTTTTAGCTATCCCTGGCCTGGACAGGACTAACAGTGTGGAAATACGTAAAATTACCCAGGCTTGGTTCCCAGGCAAATCTCAATGGGATTTTTTTTGCCTTCTCCAAAAATCAGAAAATAAATTAAAAAAAGAAGAACTAAAAAACTATTGCCTTAAAAAGGCTGTGGAATTTCAGAGTCATCACTAGATAGCTCAGTTGGGGCCTTGATAATTAATGATTCTATAGAAGTGATTCTTAGAGTATGGATTATAGTCCATATGGGGCCTCCTGATAATGTGCATTCTTTGGTTCTTCCTACTATCATTTTTAAATGCATTCAAAGGTTACATATTGGCCACCTTCTAAATGAATGATTGTTACTTAATGTTACTTAATGTTGTATGCAATCTCAGAGTTTGCTGAGAACTCTGATTCAGGGTCCTACATTACCATGTAATGCTGGTGAGTTTGCACAATTCTAACTGAGCACAACTTGTGGAATTCCTGTTGCTTTCAGGAAGCACACTTGATTATCAGTGTGGTCTTAACTTGGTCATGGTTTCCAAATGTCTTCTACTTAGGAATTACTTTTGGCTTAACTTCTTCATTTACATTGGACTTTGTTGTGGATTGTTTGGTTAACCCAAGTGTGTAGTGATATATGTTTCCATCAATGGCATTTGAAGACCGTAATTTTGCAATCACTAGCCTTTAAGGCATGTATATGTTGTGATTCGAATAGGAGTCATCTCTACCACTTTGCTAAGGCAAACCACAAAAATCTGCTTATACAGTGACACGTTCCCTCTTATTACTCTATTCTTTTCCCTCCGTAGAGCAGGAATGGATAGCATAAGTGGTCTGTGAAGTCTTCTGCCTTCTCAGTCTGCACTATGGTCACAAAAAATAATTCAAGAAACACTTTTCTATAGCAATGATATTCAACCTTGATCAGGTGATATTAAATGTTAACACATTTAATGCATTTATTGATATCACATGACCAAACTTTTTTCATATCAACATACCAAGAAATATTTCATTTCAAAAAACATTAATTTTTTGACACATGTAATTTTAACCAAAAGCATGTCACTTATTTTTTTAACTTTTAAGCTAAGCATGATTGACTCTTTCCAATTCTTTTTCCATGAATATTTGTCCCCTTTTCTTTTACTTTTGATTATGCTTACTGGCACTCAGTTGCTAGCAATTGAGCAGTGGCAAAAGCCAGACCTTTAAAAAAAATCTGTAGGAAAAAATATCTTTAGACAGACAAATGGTTTTCCATTTAATTTAATTTTCCTGCAAACTGGGAAAATATTTCCAGTATTCCATTTTACTGTTATGTCACTTTGGTTCTTTAGGTGCTTAAACCACATATTATGAACTATCAGAGAATTATGAAATTGATGTAGTGAGTCTTGGCTGGTATTCTTTTCTTAAAAATAGAACAGAGAATAGATCACATATGTTTTGCCTCCTGAGAAGTTTGTTTCAGGGGTGTGTGTGTGTGTGTGTGTGTGTGTGTGTCTTCTAGGAAACAATGTAAAATGTGTTTCTTGCCATGTAGGAAGGTGTTGGTTAAAAGTTTGAAAAACATTGCTGTAGAGAAAAGTTCCTCAATCATTAATATGTATAAAATTACAGGGGAACCTTGTTAAAATGCAGTTTCAGACTTCTATCTATCTATCTATCCATGGGATAGGGTCTTATATTCCTCATTTCAATAAAACTCCTAAGTGATTCTGATGCTGCTATTCCAAAGGATCACACTTTGAGTAGTGAGGGCCAAGAGGAAGAGCCATAGCCACAAGCAGAGGATGACTAACCCTCTGGAGGAATGGCAAATGAAACTCTAGACCCTGAATATCCTGCTCAGGGTACCACAGCCGCAAGAGGCATCTTCAGCTACAGCTTCTGACTAAGGCAGTTCTTTCCAGCAGAAGACTGAAACTGCTTATCTTCCCTTCTCTATGGTAATCTCAGCACTTCAGGGGGCCAAGGCAGGCTGATCGCTTCAGTCCAGGAGTTCGGGACCAGACTAGGCAACATGGTGAAGCCTAGTCTCTACAAAAAAAAAAAAAAATTAGCTGGGCATGGTGGCACACATTTGTAGTCCCAGCTACTTGGGAGGCTGAGGCGGGAAGATTGCTTGAGCCTCGCCTGGGAGGTCAAGGCTACAGTGAGCCGTGATTGCATCACTGCACTCCCTCCTAGGTGACAGAGCCAGAAAAAACTTTCCTAACTACTCCTTTCCTATGTGAGTCAGTCTGGGCTGCTATGACAAAGTAGCATAGTCTGAGTGTCTTACAAACAACAGAAATGTATTTCTCATTGTTCTGGAGGCTAGAAGTCCAAGATCAGGATGCTAGCTTGGTGGTTCCAGTGAGAGCCCTCTTTGAAGTTGCAAATAGTCAGTTTCTCATTGTACTCTCACTTGAAGGAGAGTAGGCAAGAGAGTCTCTTTTATAAGGGCACTAATCCCATTTATGAGGGCTCCACCCTCCATTAAATTACCTCCTAAAGGCCTTGTCTCTAAATATTATCACATTGGGGGGTTCGGATTTAACATATAAATTTGGTGGGGGACACTAACATTCAGGCCATAATACTTTCCCTACATATGAACAAACACACACACACACATACACACACACACACACGCCTGGTTCGATTAGAGCAATGGTTTCCAATCCTGGCTACATAGCAGCAACATCATCATGCATGGCTTTTTAAAAATACTAATTAAAAATATTGATGCCTGAACCCCACTCTTCCCTTAGAGAGTTCATTGGACCAAAAGGGATCTGGAGCATGTGTGTATGTGTGCGTTTGCATGCATATCTGTGTGTGTGTGTGTGTGTGTGTGTGTGTTTCCCCAGGGATGGCTCTGTTCCTTGGTAAAACAGAATTTCAAGTTCCCACATTAATTATTAACCATCTCCATGGAGTTTGCCTCATGCCCTGGTACTTTAAATATACCTAACCCTCCGGGATTTTCAGTGTTGGTCAATTATATTTCTATTTTATTTCTTCCATCTTAGGTTGTATTTGTCCTTCAAAAAATTTTCCAACTAAACAACAATGCCCTTTTCAGTGAATGATTGATTTGCCTCTGAACAAAACTGTTATATGTCTCCTTTAACAGCTGCCCTACAAATGTCTGGCCCTTGGATATGATATTTTAGTGTTTCTAAAGCAAACCTCAAGCATTTGGCTATACCTGAGTCAAGTACAAAGACAGTCTGGAAGTGGTATTGATTATTATAGACATTGTTAAGTAATAGCTGAAGAACAATTTCAAATGCAATGTGGTATGTCAGACACTCTAAGCATATTTTCTCCATTGCTAATGTAGTCCACCCAAGAAACTGCATTTCTATACCCTGTTTATCTGTTATTATTAGAAAATCATGTGCTCTATATCACATTACTTTCCAGGTAAGTGAGGCTTCCCCTCTTATATGTGTTTCATTAAATAGATATGCAATGCTTTTTTAAAAAAGTGTATGACATTTCAATTTTAATCATTTTAGATTATGTCTAAGCCATATTACCTACATCTTTGTTTTATTAAACATGGAATTTTAAACTTAATTTACCCTTTTCTAGATTGTGTTAGCATTATGATTATTAATTTTTATAATAAAAATCCAGAGACTGGTTTTGTTCTGTTTTTGCTGTTGGCTAAATGGCTTACCTATTTTCTTCAGATGTTCCTCCCCTTATTCACTTCTTTTTTCAAGCATTTTAATCAAGAGCAAAATGACCAAGTCATTAGAATAGACGAGAAAGGAATGCAATCCAGCAACAGGCTGTGAATCAGAAAGCCTGGGCTCTAGTCCTGAACCTTCATTGAAACTCTATTGACATGATTTGCCTCTCCTGGGTATTCCCATAATATCGCTATGCTTTATCACGTGCTGTATGTAATTGTCTGTCTCTCTTCACCAGACTGTGTACAGCTGGAGGGAAGGGACTTACCCTCATGGTCCCACAGGCAAGCGCAGGTCCTGGCAGGTAATATGGGATGAGGTGTTAGGAGGGGGCTTAATGACAGTCAACAGCTTCAATTATTCCAGAAGTCACTAAGTTCAAATGACAACCATGGAGCTCCCTTACAGTATGTTGCAAGAATTTGAAGCAATAGCTTTTTTTTCATTGCTCTGTTCTATTGGGACTGAAAGTGCTAGGAATCTGCTCTGGATAAGCTTCTTCTCTGAATGCATTTTTCTAGATAAGTTATTCTTCTATGCAAGTTGAAATCTCCTCATTTTGTTATAATTCATCCAAAAATACAGGGTGAGATCTTACATGTTTCCCTCCTTTCCTTTCCATTTCTGGGCTTAAGATGGGGTATTCGGACCCATGCAGAGGTGTGTGTGAATAGAAGTGACTTCACAATGGGTGGAATCCAACTAACTCTAATGCCGCCCCTAAATCCTGCCTTGACGTACATACCCCATGATCCTTCTCCCAGGCGTAAAGCTCTCCTCTGCTCCTGCACCCTTTGGATGTAAAAGGAAAGAAAAACACACAAAAAAGCTCTGTTTGGTTAGAGCTCTGCCAATAACTACAGGGCACTGGGGCTGATTATTGTGGCATCTTATGAGAATTTCTCTCATTTTACATCTAAACCTTCTGCAGATGTCAGACTCTACTATTGTGGATTCATGTGCAAATAGACGAGATGCATCCAGTAACATGATGGACAAGTTACTCAAGTTAATTTTTGTATTTTCTTCCTTGGCAGAGATTGTTTCTGAAATTTGATAGGTTTAATTCTCTTTATTTTTTCTAAAAGTGCTTAGAGGTAGCTAAATGTTAACAGGATATTATTAAGAGACCCTTAATTCAATTTTAATTGACTTTTCTTAGGACATACCACCAGAACTCTACCTTCCAATAAAAGATGTGAGGTTAGTATATTTTACCTTTTTCTGTAAGGCTACTTTTTTCCCCTCTTTGAAGTCTTCTGAGTTCACCAACTCTAAAATATTTTGCCTTAGGTTGAGCTTAACTGCCAAATAGAAGCCCACTGTTTTTTGTGAACACGAACGCTAATTTAGTTAGGTGATGGAAATCCTATCAGTTGGTTTCTCTTATTATTCTATAAATATATATGAGAGAGAGTTTGATTTTTTTTTCAAATTATCAGTAATCACAGAATAGAATTTGTCTTAAATATCAAATCTGACTTGGGAAACATTCCTCTAAATCCCTGTTGGGCACCACTAAGTTATTGGTTTTACAACAAAAAGAGACAGGAGAAAGAAAAATTGAGTGGAAAGAAAAACGTTGCTTTTTAAAAAACCACAACTCTTCCAATTGTACATTTAAGATATATCAGTGGTAACAAATATTGAAAAGAAGTAGATTTATAGTCATTTGTTTTGTAAATGATCTTTCCGCATATAAGGAGACAGACAAGTAGCTTCTTGTGCAATTGTCCCTTCACTCCAGAAGTTTCATTATCTATATGTGAATGCTAATTAATGAGCCCAGAATTGTTAGTAATGCTTGATTTACATATGTACCCTGGGGAGCTATTTACCCACATTCTTTCTGATACTCAATTGCACACTTGTGCTTGTGTCATATGGGAGAAATTCAAGAGGAATTTGAGATTTTTGCCAAATTCTCTAAATTCTTGAATTCAAACATTTTAAGCAAGATGAAACAAGAAATCCAAAGAAGGATATTCTCCGAGTGAGAGAACACTCCCCTAGTTAAAGGCAGGTGATAAAAGTGTGTTTTATTTCAGGACACTTGACTGGGCTGTGAGAAAGGTGGCGTGCTGGATTGTTACATAAATTGCCTTCACAAAGCAACTTGAGAGGACGTTGAATATCAGTTTCCATCACATGGTTCAGCAGGGATGTTAGTTTGTCCATGGAGTAGAACCAAGGTGACCTTCTGTCAAGGAATCCAGGTCAGTGCTATTCAAAATGTGGAGACTGGTGCTGGTCTTCAAACTATTTGTTACTTGTCCATAATGACATAAGTATGGGAATTGAAATGAAATAAAACCTTTTTAGCAATTTGACTTGTCCCAACATCCAAGTGTGGGATCAGCAGACTGGTGTTTGCACGTCTTTCCTTTCTTTATAGGTTTCTCGCAATTCATTTTTATTGTCTCTTACAAATGTCTGACAGTTGGAAATGAAGAATAAAACCGGCCAGGCGGGATGGCCCGTGCCTGTAATCCCAGCACTTTGGGAGGCTGAGGTGGGTGGGTCACGAGGTCAGGAGATCGAGACCATCCTGGCTAACACGGTGAAACCCCGTCTCTACTAAAAATACAAAAAAATTAGCTGGGTGTGGTGGCGGGCACCTGTAGTCCCAGCTACTCGGGAGGCTGAGGCAGGAGAATGGCGTGAACCCGGAAGGTGGAGCTTGCAGTGAGCCGAGGTCGCGCCACTGCACTCCAGCCTGGGCGATAGAGCGAGACTCCATCTCAAAAAATAAAATAAAAAAAAAAAGAATAAAACCTGGTCTTTCACCACATACAGTTAGAGAAGCCCTGATAGAGTTGTTCCTGAGGCTCTTCTAGATTGCCACCATCAAAGGTGTCCCTGATGTTGGGCATAGCAGTGAAAAAGAGCTCTTCACACACAAAAGCAGTGTGGCTGCCCTTGGGTGCCCCAGTTGCTTGAAGTCTTGTTCCCAGAGTGAATTACTCAACAGGGAGAAGAGACACTACTACTACTGCCAGCAATTACCAGGAAGAATGTTGGAATTGTTTTTTTTTTTTATATTATACTTCCATGAAAAGAAATAATAATTTTTCACTAGGAGATCGTACCGGACTCCACCCTGACACCAAATTACACAGGAAGTCTAGATATTTAATAATTTGAAATATCAAAACTCTAAACTGGTATCTGACTCTCACAGTTTCAGCTGGGAGGGAGGAACATAGTAAAAGTTGCTTCATTTTGTATGTCAATCATCCAGAAAAGTTATAAATAGGATTGTGAACATGGTGGGTTAGAATATCTGCTATTTCACCAAAAAGTTAAATGAACTGAGACCATGTGGACAATTTTCAGATAATCATCCTAAGATAGAGAATCAGGGACTATCATAAAAGAATTATTGCTCAGGGATACTTCTTCAAAGTCCTTATTCCTTTCTTGAGAATATAAGAGAAAACCCACAAAATAGAATATGCATGAACTGGAAATATCCGAACCTACTAATAAAGGCAAGCCATGTCAGCGTAGTCTGTGACTGGCAAAGTCTAGATTGTTTGTTGAAAGCCAAGCAGTTTTCAATATTAACTTACCAGTGACTACTATAAGATATTGTCAGAGAAAACTAAGAAAGACATCTATTTGGCCTCATAGGACAATTTTCCATTCAAAATGACACTACCAAGTAACTTTCAGTACACCTTAAAGTACATCTTCCATTCACGAATGTATGTCTTACATACATTTAATTTTAGTTTCAGAAATAATGAGAGCTTCCCAAAGGTGAATATCTTGATGCTTGAGGTCCTCCATCATATTCTCAAGCTCCTGAAAAAGAAGAGGATGCTCAATCTCTTCAAACCTGCTCAGCCTTATTGGTCCTTGTTGCCTGGAGACATCAAAGCTAACCATGGAACTAAATACCTTGAATTTTGACTTTCTATTTTAGAAAGTAGAACATCAGTGAGAGAGCTGTATTTTAATTATTTTATTTAGATGTATACTTAGGGCTTCCATAAATATGTTTCTGGGGCCTATAAGAGAAATATTTTGTATTCTGCTACTTGCCACCAAAGTAGAACTTGGTGAAACACTCTGAGTTTCAGCATTCCTGTTGGGTCCTCAGCAGGGATTTGAATAGCACTCTACTGAATTTGCCACAGACATACCTTTAACAGCACCCAAAATAGCATTGCAGAATTTAATCTCAGTTTTTGATGTTTGACTGAGAGCCTAAACTGAACACTGATGTGTGCTCTATCATGAGCTGTGAAGAGTAGGATAGTGGGGTTCTTCCCCAATGTGCCATGAAGCTAAGAAAATAAAACTCTATTTCTCTTGTTTGTCTTTGTCTCTAAATGTGTCCAATGCTGAATGGAAAGAGACACATAATGAAATGAGGGCACAGTGTCCAGAATACTAAAAAGGCATTTGTTAGCTTCATAAACTGGACACATTCATAAAGCCTAAAATAGCAAACAAGTAAGAAGCTATTCCCTACAAAGTGATAGAAAAAGTCAGAGTCCCTGCTAAACAATTTACAACAACTTTTGCCAGTCAGGAAACTAGTGAGAGGAATAAGAAAAAGGTATTTAGCTTTATATATGTGTCGATAATTTAAACATCAGTAAGGTCAAAACCCATTATGCTAAACTCAACAGGTCAGTGATACTCGGTTGTTCAGTGACACTGATTGAAAAGAAGATGTCTCTGATTAGATTACCCAACCATCTCTCCACTAATACTGGAGATAACCCCCAGGCCAAAGCAAGCCACCTCCCATTAAGGAGTTAACCTGTTGTTCAAATGCAATTATGGTTGAACCTGAAGTATTTAAAGTATCTTCTCATCCTAGAAGGAAAATAATAATAGAAAGAAAGAATGTGATATTTCCATTTTGCTGAGGTGTCTTGTTCAGCAATTTAGGAAAAAATATTCTTTTCTCCTCTTTCTCCTCCTTCTCCTCCTCCCTCTCTTCCTTCTCCATTGTTGTCTTCTGTTGCTACTTCATTTTCACTTTGACAAATTGTCAGAGCTGGCAATAGCAGCCCTACAACCTTTCTAGAGGGTTGGAGGGGGAGGATCTGCTGAAACTTTCTACTTTTGGAAAATAAAAGTGAGTATTCATGAAAGTTGTGAACTTACATCCCTCCACACACACACACACACACACACACACACACCTTGAGCTTTCGGAATCTCTCTACTGGACAACTAGTGCTGGTGGCTGATTCCCAAGGAAGTCTTTGCAGCTCCCATCATTCCAATGACTTTATAAGTGATCATGGTAACGGGCAGCAATAGACCCACAGCGTGATTCTCCCCCTCCTCCCTCCCTGATGCCCTGTGTTCAGTAACAAAATCTCCACCCACCCAAAACAGGATGAAATTAGACAAATATTGTAAACTAATGTCATTTCCTTCTCAATATAGAAGACTTACAAATGTCAGAGAATGCATTTGGTTCCAGGGAAGGCCAAGAAAGAAGGAGAAACAAAACAGGCAACAAAGACTGAAGTTTTAAATACGAATCTCTGTTTCAAAAGGCTCTGTTTCTGAACTTGAAAAAGGTCATTTAACCTCGCCGCTTGCATTTTACCACCCAGATTGGAGGAACTAATTCAAAACAGAGCTAATCTGAGAACTCCACTGAGGTTAGTATTTCTAAAATGCTTCACACTGTATGAAAAGGCGATCTAGGTGCCAAATGCTATTACTGTCCACTCCTGCTATGTTGTAAATTGACCTCTAACCTTTGATACAATGGAGTGTGAAACCAGCTTTAAGATCTATGTAATGCCAAACGGGCTGCAAGAGAAAATTTAAAATAGTAAGCCTGGCTGAGTTAAGCTCTAGCATACCACAATTTCACAGTTGAACCAAAATCAGTACAAATTCAAATTGTAGGGTACAGAGAGCCTAAACTTTGAAGTCAAGCCCCTGGAAAGTGGAAAGTGGAATGTGGAAAAGGGAGCTTGTTTACAATCTGCAAGTTAACCCTTAGATAGGGCACAATCAGGCAACAGAACTCCAGCTATTACTCTATGCATGTCTCCCAAGTTATTGAGTCCAACTAACCATAATCATGTGAATGACGACAATTATGGCAGCTTTTAATAATCTCTGCTACGTAGCCATCAGTGTGCTGTGTTTGACATGTGTTATCTCACATACACCTCAAAACTACACAATGAGGCAGAGTCCATTGCAACTCGTTTCACACAGAAGGTAAATAGAGGCTAACTACATTGTTTGGGGGTCACTCAGAGAGCAATCAGGGAAGCCAAGGTCTATATTCATCCCATCAGACCCCATGGAGCACAAACCAACCATTACAAAGGGCAAAAAGATCTGGTTGGCAACCAGGAGACAGCCAGTAAGATGCTGCAGATACAGTACTTTCCTCACTCATCTGACTCTGAGACAATTCACCTTTCAACATTCCATGACTCTTTGGAGCTGGAGCTAAAGTTTTTATTGGAATGTGCAGGTTGTGAATGATTCTCTAGCCATCCTTGTGTCTTCTCTGCAAGATTCTCATTGAAATCCATCATACCTTCAGCCAGGTCCCTTTCATGTGGTATTAGTCGGTTTTCATGCTGCTGATAAAGACATACCTGAGACTGGATGATTTATAAAGAAAAAGGTTTAATGGACTCACAGTTCCATGTGGCTGGGGAGGTCACACAATTATGGCGGAAGGTGAAAGGCACTTCTTACATGGCAGCAGGCAGGACACAATGAGAGCCAATTGAAAGGGATTTCTCCTTTTAAAACCATCAGAATTCATGAGACTTATTCACTAACATGACAACAGTATGAGGAAAACTGCCCCATGGTTCAATTATCTCCCACTGGGTCCCTCCCACAACATGTGGGAATTATGAGAGCTACAATTCAAGATGAGATTTGGGTGGGGACACAGCCAAACCATATGACATGCTGTTAATGGTTTTTCTATGGGGTTATATTACACTGGAGTCCCCCAGGCTATAGGCCCACTGTCCTCTCTCATCCTTGTTCTTGTCTTATAGGTAAAGACAAGATGAGGATGACTGGTTTCAGAGTAACTCTGTCCAGTGAATATCTAGCAGGCCTAGCTGAGCAGGTGCAGTCTTCCTCCTTCTGCTGTGGAAGACACAGTCCCCATGACTCCCACAGTGGCACCCAACTGTCCCAAATACTGTTGATAGTTAAGAAAAAGACCCCAAGGAAACCCAGTACTCTACTTTAGGTTTTTTTTTTTTTTTTTTGGCTTTCGGATACTTTCCTCTTCCTCTCTGAATGTCAGAAGTGTTCACTTATGACAGTCTTCTGCAAATCCTGTAGATCAAATACTTTAGCTCTAATCTGATTCTGCAGAAAGCCCTCACACAGACCTACTGTGGAAAAAGATGCTTAGGATTGGAGTGAGGCTCCTGAGCACTTATCCAAGAAATACCATTTCACCTCTGCTGAGATCAGCTAACCTTTGCTAATTCAGTTATATTATTTCATTCTCACATTGCTGTAAAGAAATATCTGAGACTGGGTAATTTATAAGAAAAAGAGGCTTAATTGGCTCACAGTTTTGCATGCTGTACAGGAAGCATGATGCTGGCATATTCTCAGCTTCTGGGGAGGCCTCAGAAAACTTACAATTATGATGGAAAGTAAAGGGAGAGCATACCTGTCACATGGCCAGAGCAGGAGCAAGAGAGAGAGATGAAGGAAGGTGCTACGCACTTATAAACCAACTACATCTCATGAGAACCCACTCACTGTCTATCATGAGGATGGTACCAGGGAAGATGGTGATAAATCATTCATGAAAAATCCATTCCCATGATCCTATCACCTCCCACCAGGCCCCACCTCCAACACTGAGGATTGCAATTCAACATCAGATTTGAGTGAAGATACAGATCCAAACTATATCACCAATTCAAGAACATAACTTCCATCCTTAGTTAGCTGAATCTGAGATAGGGGAGGGTGTAGTAAGCAAAATAATGGCCTCCCAAGATGTCTACAGTCTAATTTCCAGGGCTTGTGAATATGTTATCTTACATGGCAAGGTAGAATTAAGGTTACAGATGGAATTAAGTTTGCTAATCAGCTGACGCTGAGATAGAGAGATTTTTCTGGATGATCTTGGTAGGCCCAATGCAATCACAAGGGTCTTTTAAAAGTAGAAGAAAGAGGCAGAAAAGGAGCCAAAGTCAGAGAAAGCAATGTCATAATGGAAGCAAAGATTGGAATGATACAATATGAGAAGAATTCAGCCCATTGCTGACTTTGAAAATGGAAGAGAGGCATGGAGCAAAGAATGCTGCAGCCTCTAGAAGCTTGAGAAAGCCAGGAAACAAATTCTCCTCTGCAACCTCCAGAAAGGAACACATTGGCATATATAGAGCCAATGTGTTCCTTGCCAACACCTTGGTTTTAGTCCAGTGAGACCCATTATGGACTTCTAGCCTGAAGAATTATAGGATAATAAAGTTATGTTGTTTTAAGCCACTAAATATGTGGTAATTTATTAAACTTCTATAGAAAACTAATACAAGGAGTTTCCAACAAGTTCTGAGCCATCAACCACACATGCATATGCAGGACAAGGGAGGTCTGCTGTGCAGAGGGAGTTTATTATATTGAAGAGAAGGACTGTAATTGCTGTCTTCGCACATTTGTAAGGTGACTAGGCCAGGGCTGTCCCTTTGGGTATAAAAAGTGAGTGGCGGGCTGGGCATGGTGGCTCACGCCTGTAATCCTAACACTTTGGGAGGCCAAGGCGGGCGAATCACCTGAGATCAGGAGTTCAAGACTAGCCTGACCAACATGGAGAAACACTGTCTCTACTAAAAATATAAAATTAGCTGGGAGTGGTGGCGTGTACCTGTAATCCCAGCTACTTAGGAGGCTGAGGCAGGAGAATCACTTGAACCTGGGAGGCAGAGATTGCAGTGAGCCAAGATAGTGCCATTGCACTCCAGCCTGGGCAGCAAGAGTAAAACTCTGTCTCAAAAAAAAAAAAAAAAAAAAGGCGGGGAGGTGGTTGTGGGGGAGTGTCTATGGGACACAAAAATGAAGAGTTTAGGTTGAGAAGTCAGACAAAAACTAGTTAGCAAGCACTGGCTGTGTATAATTATCAAGAAAAGATGATCTATGCTGTCTATTCTGGGGTGTGGGTTATTTGAGGAATGCAACTTTTCTCCCTCTTCATTCTTATTTTTTACCTCTCAGACATAAGAAGAGGGAAAATCGACCTTCTTCCTCACCTAAACTCAGGCTGACATCTCTAAAGCTGTCAAGACACAGAGAGTTCTAGATGGAAGATGACATTGTTACTACTCCTTAAATTCACTCATTATTTGGTCAAAGGGTCAAGTAACCCAAACCTTCCAAAACAGAGAGAAAATTCATAATTCCCAACTCATACAGAAACATGCTTATTAAATGCTGCTTTTAATATTAAAGAGTCTTACTTCTCAAGCCATGTATAAAGAACACAGGTGTCCAAATACATCATGATTTCCTTTGCCAGTTGTTGCTGCTGAAGGGAAAAAGGAAGTGGGAATGATCAATCCAAATCAGCTATGATGAAAACCGATACTCTCTGTACGTTTCCTACCTATTAGAAAACAATATATTTGAAAGACATTTTTTCTAAGTGGACATTAAGCAATCCTACCCAGCAAAAATTCACTTTGCATTATATTACTCAACTTTTTTCCTCTAAAGAAATACAGAACAAAGTGGGTAGAAATATATTTCAGAAAAAGCTAGAAAAATTGTCGAAGAATATTCATAGAAAAGGAGGATCATGGTGCCACGCAAGCTGCTTAAGGCCCTTTTGTATCCCAGGGGCATCTGGGGAAGCCACATATGTGTGTTGCAATGTAATTGCATCATTTCTCTGAATCTGAGGGGAGGGTTTTGCTCTATATAAATTGTGGTCACAGAAGCTAAGTTCACTTCTGCTGTATTTGTGGCCAGGAGAAGAATTGCACACAATTATACATCTTTGCTGGCCGTGCATGGAAGCGAATCCTAAAAATAAAACCAACTATTCTATCAAGTTCTCCCAGCACACATCTATCAAATTTATGAGACCTCAAGAGTGTGAATTTGGAAACTAAAGAACTGTGCTTCCCCTAAAATGATTCCCAAAGGTGTGTGGGTCAACAGAGAATGGAATCCTTCACAGTGGGACAGGGAGCCAGCAGACAGTATCTGGGTATGACATTGTCAATGAAAGACTTTCAATCACCTAATACATCTGCAACAACTGTTTTGGCACCCAGTTATTGAGTCCACAAAGGTTTAATTTAACAGTGCAAATACACAACTTGCTGTGTGTATCTGTGTATGTTTTTAATGACCTACATACAGGCTGCTATTTTATAGTGGCTTCCAGCAGAGAGAGGGAAAAACAAGATTCGACTATAGAAGCTGTCTATATTTAATATTTCTGTTAGTTTTCTGTCTGCCAGTCTGGCAGATTGGCCCAACTGGAAAAACAACATCTATGATTGCTGAAACAGTTCCTGGCTACATTTGGCACCCTTAATCACTGAATGACACAGAAATCCCTGTCTGAAAATCTAAGGCAAAAGAGGCCAGCCTTTGTATATCACCAAGACTTATCTGTTTGTCTTTATTTCAAAGTCCAAATTCTAATGTCATTATTCAGTTCAATAGCATAGCAGTCCACAAGATTTCACAAAAACAATGAAAACTCTATGCAAATCCTTGGTAAACTGATGTCATCAGTCTCATGTCACTATAAAAAAATGGATCTGTCTCCTGTTTTGTTTTGTTTTGTTTTGTGCTATGTTTCTAGGTCAAGAAAAAAGAAAAAAAAACTTGCATTCACTTCACTCAAACTCTATTTTTAACAGCAAAAGAGTTAAAGTAATTTTTATATATTGATAGGTAACAATCAAATAAGAAAAAAAATAACTATTGGCACCATGTGCTTTAGATCACTATTTGGCTTACAAAATTCCTAAATGTGGTGAAAAAAAGTTTTTAAGTACCGAACGTGAAGTTAGAAGTGCCAGGTTTGAAAGCTGGTCCTGACTCTTATTAGCTGGGTGAGATTTGACAACTCACTCAACCCTCTGAGTCACTCAATCTCACATTATTGCAAGATCAAATAGGGTTCCATGCAAGAAAAGCTGATAAAAGACAACGTGTTATTCAAATGTAACAATTATACTAGAAAATGAAAAGAGGACACAGTAGCTTATAGGTAGTATTTCAATCAAAGTTTAACATTGAATACATATATAATTCTTAAAGGAGGAAATAAAAAAGACTGAAAATCTTATTCCCAGACTTCATCAGTGTTCATCTGCATTTTTTGGTCCTACATTTAATTAGCTTCTGAAAACTCAACACAATGCTAATGGAAGTTATGTTTCTATGCAAGAAACCCTGGAAACATGAACATCTTTTTTTCACAACATTTCAACATTACAAACTACAGATTACTGCCATAAACTGCTGCCTGTAGGGCCAGGTACCTTTTACCCTCAGCCCTTTGGTGGCCAATGATAGGAAGCACATGTCATCAGCAGTGATGGATTGATCTGGGGACAGGCACAGGGGAAGACTAATAACACTTCAGTGAGGCTTTGTCTTGGTTATAAAAACAAAGCATTATCTTTGAAGTCAGACTGTTGTGATTCCAATGTTGGATCTACCATTTTTCATTTTCTCACTGTTGACTGGCATAATCACACTGCAGGATAATCATGTAGCTGAGGTTTAACAGGATTATTTAAGGAAAGTGCCCCAGTCCTTAGCACATAGAAAATGCCCAATCAGGCCTGGCATGGTGGCTCACACCTATAATCCCAGCACTTTAGGAGGCCAAGGCAGGTGGATCATGAGGTCAGGAGTTTGAGACCAGCCTGGCCAAGGTGGTGAAATCCCATCTCTACTAAAAATACAAAAATTAGTCAGGCACGGCGGCAGGCGCCTGTAATCCCAGCTACTCAGGATGCTGAGGCCAGAGAATTGCTTGAACCCAGGAGGCAGAGGTTGCAGTGAGCCGGGATCACGCCACTGCCCTCTAGCCTGGGTGACAGAGCAAGACTCCGTCTCAAAAAAAAAAAAAAAAAAAAAAAAAAGAAAGAAAGAAAGAGAGAAAGAAAAGCAGAAAAGCCCAATCAGGATATAGTCCTTTGTCAGATGCGTGGTTTGCAAATATTTTCTCCCACTCTATGGGTTATCTGTTTATTCTGATAATTGTTTCTGTTGCTGTGCAGAAGCTTTTTAGTTTAATTAGGTCTCATCTATTTATTTTTGCTCTTGTTGCATATGCTTTCAGGTTTTTGGTCATGAACTCTTTGCCTGAGCCAATGTCCAGAAGAGTTTTTCTAATGTTATCTCCTAGAATTTTTATGGTTTCAGGTCTTAAATTTAAGTCTTTGATTCATCTTGATTTTTGTATAAGGTAAGAGACGAGGATCCAGTTTTGTTTTTCTACATGTAGCTTGCTAGTTTTCCCAGCACCATTTATTGACTAGCCAACAAACATATGTAAAAATCCTCAACATCACTAATCAAGGAAATGCAAATCAAAACCACAATGACATACCATCTTACTCCTGCAAGAATGGCCATAATTAAAAAGTCAAAAAACAATAGATATTGATGTAGACGTGGGAAAAAGGGAACCCTTTAACACTGCTGGTAGGAATGTAAATTACTGAAACAACTCTGGAATACAGTATGGCGATTCCTTAAAGAACTAAAAGTAGAACTACCATTCAATCCAGCAATCCTACTACTGGATATCTACACAGAGGAAAAGAAGTCATTATATGAAAAAGGCACTTGCACATGCATGTTTATAGCAGCACAATTCACAGTTGCAAAGATATGAACCAGCCTAAATGCCCATCAACCAATGAGTGGATAAAGAAAATGTGGTATATATACACCATGGAATACTACTGAGCCATAAAAAGGAATGAAATAATACAGCAACCTGGCTGGAGCTGCAGGCCATTATTCTAAGTAAAGTAACTCAGGAATGGCAAACCAAACATCATATGTTCTCACTTATAAATGTGAGCTAAGATATGAGGACACAAAGGCATAAGAATGATACAATGGACTTTGGGGACTATGGAGGGAAGGTTGGGGGAGGGGTGAGAGATAAAAGACTACATATTGGCTACAATGTACACTGATCAGGTGACAAGTGGACTAAAATCTCAGAAATATCCACTAAATAACTTATCCATGTAACAAAAAACCACATGTATCACCAAAACTATTAAAATTAAAAATAAAAAATTATTCCCATGAAATTTTTTTTAAAAGGAAAATAATCAGTGGTTGCTATTATTCTTATAATCAACTGTGAGCTGATGTTCTGGAATATTTTAATGTCCACCCAAATTTTCAACACTTGAAAAACTATTAATATGAAACAAGTGAACATGTGAAAAATAAAACATTGTGTTCCTGATAGTATATTGGTATGTTTGTTTTAGAATAAATGTATTTTTGCAATAGAAAAGAATTTCATTCCACTCCCTCACTAGCACATTAGTTCAAGTTGTTAGCACCACACTCTAACCAATGGAGCTAGCCAGCCAGTTCACATTGGCTCAAGTTGGAAAACAAATTCATTCTAACTAACTTCATTCTCACCTCACTTATCTGATCAGTCTTTGAACCCTGTCTGTCCAACCTCGGAATCCTCCCTCAGAGCCCCCAACCCTGCTGTCTGTGCTGATTCTGCTCTGCCCTGCACCTCATCACCTCTCTCTTCTACAGCTTCGTGCTCTCTTCATTTGTGTCCATGCCTCCAGTATCTTCCTCTTCAATCCACTGTCTACACTGCCACCTGTTACTGAGTTAAAAGGGTGAGCCAACCCATGGATGCCAAGGAGAATAAACTTCCAATGGTGTCTCATTAACAAAAAAGTTCAACTTTCCTATTGCAAAGTGCAGCTTGCTTCACAACCAGGCCCCAGGCAACCTCGCAGTCTCATAGCCAGACGTTTCCTCCTCACTGCCGTTTTGCACCTGAGTACAGTCACACTATGCGTAACGATGTTTCTATCAACCAGGGATAGCATATACTACAGTGACCCCATGAGATTATAATACCATATTCTATTTTGCCTTCTCTGTGTTTAGAATTGTTTAGATACACAAATACTATTGTGTTGTAATTGTGTTGTGTTGTGCAATATTCAGGACAGTAACATGCTAAACAGGTCTGTAGCCCATGAGCAATACGCTGTAACACACAGCCTAGGTGTGTAGTAGGCTGTGCCATCCAGGTTTGTGGGGGTACACTATGATGTTCACAAAACAATGAAATCCCCTAAGGATACATTTTTCTAAGGACCATATCTCTGTCTTTAAATAACACTGACTTGGATGCAAGGAGATGTTCCAGTGAGATCTGCTCCCACCTCAATAGACATCAGATTCTAAAGTGAGTACATGGCTGATGTGGATTAGCAGAGATATTCAAGGAAAATAATCAGCCTGAGCTTCTTGAACCACTACTCCACTTTGAATAAATAGAAATGGGCCTGAATGTGAAGGGAGGGGATTTGGGGAATATTTGTACTTTGGAGAGGGCTATTACTAAGCCAAGTCTTAATGCCTGCCTTTTGGGGGTGGGGTCAGGGGGGTCCCACTTTCTAAACTGCCCTATCAAGGAAGGATTTGTTGTCTCAGCGAGTGCTGACAGCACTTCACCTTCAGCTGCTAGCCTTGCAGAGATTACCTCAGATGAGGAAAAAGGCCAGTGTGAACATCACTGCACATGAAGTGGTCACATCCAATGAAGAAGCCAGTGGTATATAAGGCCAAGCCATTTCAGCCCATCAGGTCAATCCTGATGGGCCATTTCAGTGTTACAGTTTCCAGTGCAGTCAACTAGGCTCTCTCAGGCCTACCACACAGTTCAACTCCTTCCTCTGCCTAGTTCTGCATCATTCTCTTCCCTTCAACAGGTGTTGGTACCAAGAACTCTCCCTAGTAAGCATTACACATATTAAACTTCACTGGAGAGTTAGCTTGCAGGGGAATCAAGCCTGCAATGGCTGTTCTAGTTGTTTGCTTATAACTACAACTGTCTTTCAAGCTATAGGTTTCCTGAGGGTAGAGATGGATCTTAAAGCATCTTTGCATTGTTAAGAACTGGCACATTTGTATATTTCTTATACAAATATAAGAAATCAAAACTAAGAAAATTTAAAACTAGGTTTTGAAGCAACACAAGGAAGATTCTTTTAGGCAAGGTTCTGTTTCATATGAAGAGTTACTCTTTGTAAAAGAAAAATACTTATTTTCTACTCTTCTGGCTTCCATAAGAAAAGATTTTTCCTAAACACTCCTGGCCTATTGCTCCAACCTCAATCCTCCCTGTAGAGATGAGTTACCTACCTGCTTACTAGGCAACCCCATGACTCAAGGGTGCTCATCCATTGCACTTGCAGATGTGGAGAGACCTGTGGTGAAGATCCTCTTCCTCAGTGGGCAAGAAACTGACTTATCAGCAGGTAAGTTCAAAAAAAAGAAGAGTCATCATAGTTTGATCCTATCTTTTCCTTAATTGATTTGGAATCTACCTACCTACAAAAGCATATTCTCTTCTCTGCCCCCACATGCTGTGAGCTTTCCAGCAGCAGGTTCCCAAGGAAAGGGCATGTGGTTGCTTGGCATCACCAGAAACTAGAAAGATACATCTGTCTACTTGCAGAGCAGAATGGCAAACACATCTGTATCCATTATCTATTATCAGTTACTTGGCAAACACATTTGTATCAGTTATCTATTGCTTAAGAACAAATTGCCCAAAACTTAGCAGCTTAACATAACACACATTTATTATTTTGCAGTTTCTGTGGATCAGGAATCTTGGCATGGCCTAACTGGTGTTCTGCTTTTCAGGGTCTCACATAAAGCCACAATCAAAATGTCAGCCAGTGCTGAGATTTCATCTGAAGGCTCAACTGGAGAAAGATCTGCCTCTAAGCTCACATTTTTATTGACATATTGACAGAATCAGATCCTTGCAGGATATTGGATGGAGAACCTCTTTTCTTTACTGGCTGTTGGCCAGAAGCTGCTCTCAATTTCTTGCCATTTGAATGTCTCCACATGACAGCTTGCTTCAGCAAAGCCAGTAAGGGAGAGAGTCAATAGGCAGAGTCTGACAGCAAAATGGAAGTTACAGTCATACGGAACATAGTAACAGAATGGATATCCCATAATTGTTGTCATAATCTATTGGTTAGAAACAAATTCCCAGGTCTTGCCCATACTCAACGGGAGAGGATTTCATGTGAGTGTGAATACCAGGAGGTGGGTGTCATGGGGACCAGGTCAGAAGCTGCCTTCTACAGCCTTTATGACCCATTGTTTACCAGCTTTATCAAAAAACATACATGTGATACTTTTCTACCCAAAGTCTGACTCCTGTGCTCCTCTCTCCACTAGTTACAATATCAGGAGGGGAAGAAGGATGCTAGTTATCAGGCTCCTCAAGTAACCAACACCCAGCACTGAAATTATTCAACTCCCAGCTGGACAGCCCCTCCGTGGAATTGAACCACTGGTTGATCTCTAAGTCACTTCTCTGACTGTGCATTTACCCAATGTGGGGCAGAATCTTGCTGAGGATATTAACCTCAACCTGTAGCCAGTATGCTCTGCACATATCCTTACAGAAACTTGAGAGAATTTACCTCATGTCCTTATCCGGGCCAGTGATCTCACATAACCACATGCTAAGGCCAAGTGTATACTTGTCAAGCCAGCTCTCAGGAGACAAAAATATTAAAGACTCATGTGACTCAGGAGGAATGATACTGGAGATCATGTGACGCCAAAATCTAAACTGTGTCTTGGTCACAGAAAGGCATTGAGAAGTGTGCCACATACTTCTCACCACAAAGGTCCTGTCCACATTGAAGCAAATCCAAAGGATAGAATTGCCTGAATAGCACAAGTCCTCCTGTGCTCAGGAAGCATTCTCTGGTGCCATGCAAAAGTCAGTGACATTAACACATTGAAAAGGGGCTCCAGAGCTCAAATGAAAGCAGCTGAGCATCCCTTGGGACATTGGTATACTCTGCCCTCCAAGACACTGAAATAAATAGGTTCCAGTAAAACAAGAGCTAATTGTGTGTAAAGTTAAAACTACATAAGCCCACCATGAAGGCAGAGACTGTTCATGTGTCACCAAGATCTGCATATTGTCATATGCATTGGATATTTTATAGACACGTTTAGTTGTTTAATTGATTGCAAAGTCTTTGTTGTTTGTTGTCATTCTTGTTGTAGTTTGGCTATTAACAACCTTTGCAAGTTATTGGTTTGTACTTTTGTTGTCATATATGTAATTGCCACATAAAAGTTCAAGATAGATAAACAACTACTCTATAGTCTTTTTTTAATTCTTAAATCAACTATATGTAATCAGGAATACCCAAATGAGGACTGTAGCCATCAACTGCATGAAGGACTAAATTGTATATATGTATCTTTCTCTGGTGTGCTGATGGGCAGGGTCACAATATGTGCAAATAGAAAGAGAAGGTCTCAAGAGAAATCTCATGTAGCTTGGATTACACCATGGCTTAGGAAATGCTAGACGTTTTGTTTATGCACCTTCTAGAAATCCAGACCATTTCTCTGGCAAATAGTACTACCTTGATATTCCTAGGAAAAATAAACAAAACATGTTCTGTTTACAGCTTTGTACTCAATCTAGAGTTGGACTTTCCATCTTCTAGAACAGGGTTTTCCAATAGATGTTTCTGAGATTATAGAAATGTTCTATTCTGAACAGCCCGAAACAGTAGTCACTAGTCATGAGGGGTTATTGAGCACTTGAGATGTAGCTAGTGAGACTGAGGAACTGAATTACAAATCTTTATTAATTTTTAAATGCCACATGTGGCTGGTGGCTACTATATCAGACAACACAACACTAAAGGTTTGCTACTCAAAGTGTGGTCTGGGGACCAGCAGCTTTCACATCACCTGCTGCATTTCTGTTAGAAATGAGAAATCATGAATCTACAAACAGAATCTACATTTTACCAAGATTCCCAGGTGATTTGCATACACATCACAATTTGTAAGATACTGCTCTGAAATTTTTCTTGATGAGGCTGATTAGCTTCTGGCTTTTCAGGGGAATAAAATCCCAGCATTCATGTGTTCAGTAGAGAAACTAGAGATTACAATATTATTCCAGTAATCTTCCTAGAAAGATACCAAGATAGAGGAATGACTCCAGAATTCAGTCCTCTGGAGTCCTCTTAAATGTAATCTGTATTCAACCTCACTCAACAGAGACCCCCTTTCCTTTCCATTAGAACTGGCTTTACATCTAAACTTTGCAAGTATATTCCTTAAAAGATTTTTACTGATGCTAGGGAGAGGCCTCTTTACTGCACCAGATAGCTCCCCTAAACTTCTTACTGATGTTGAAATTAGTTTGCCAACTCTTTTCATAATTAGAGATACAATTTCAAAAGCATATCCCCGTGAAAAAAAAGTATATAATGTTTGCACTAGGCTAGTGGAAACAACATCATTTTCCCGAGTACTAAATGTGATAAGGAAGGGGTGAGAAAGGGGACCTCTCTGGGAACTTAAAGTGGAAAGAAAGACAAACAGCAGAACTCAAGGAAGAGAGAAGAAAGAAAACCCAAGGTTCCACACAGCAGGATACACAGGCTCCTATTCTGGACTTAGAAAGCCATCGTGGTTCCGAATCACATCCTACAGAGAATAGTAATAGCCACTCTAGCAAACCAAATTCTTGGAATATTAGAGACATGTGTTGGAAATGTCAGAGTGCCTCCAACTGATCCCCATGTTGAACCATTCTTTGGCACAGTCATTTGTATCCCAGCCTGATTTGTCACTGACAGGAGCACCAATGTTCCTTCTGTAGTGGATATTTGTGTGTGTTTGCTTGTTTTCGGGGCCAGCACGTACCTCCCCGTTTTTCCAATACTAGCTCTAGAATTTTATCTGGGGATTTACCTTCCAGTATGTCTCACATCAGGTAGGGTGCTTCTTCCACTCAAAAGTGGAAAAGATGGTAATTGTTAACCATTAGCCTGGTGACTGTGATTGGTTCAGAGAATTGCACATTAGTCAATTAAAACAAAATGGAAACATGGACTTTGGCTGGGACTTCTAAGAAAGATACCCTTGTTCTATGTAGTTGGACTTGAAACCATAAAACATGGAATTGTGCCAGCCATTTTGATACTACAAGGAGAGAATATTCTATTAGAATGAATCCAAGTGGAACCTGAGTACAGTGATTGAAAAGAAGAAAGAGTCCTAATGCCCCCTTTGAGTATCTGGCTCAGACCTCACCTGAAGCCAGCCCTATACATTGTTCATTGTGTGAGTCAACAGATGGCACCTTTGCCTAAAAAAGCTTGGGTTCAGTTATGCATCTCATGGAACCAAATGAATCCTAACAGATAAATCTACTCTCAAACAAATATCCTGGAGGAAAAGAAAAAGCTGGCTGAATGAATTAACATAAAGAAATGGTAAATACAGTGCTCTTAGCTCTTAGCCTAACGTGGTATAAGAGTTGTCTTGTGAAGACTAACTTTCTTACTTTCTTCCTTTTCTACTACATACAGATTTCTGTAAATAAATGTATATGGCAGAAATAAATTAAAATAAGTTCTTTAGTAAACAAAATATAAAAATTAACTTGTAATTATAAGCTCTCTGTTGTTCCTGTTTATTTAAGGCAGTGATAACATTATCTATCATGAGTGAAAAATCATAAGATTTCCAAATGTACAATTAGACTACTTATAATCTATATTTTACAGATAAAGCACAATTTAATTTTATTATACAAAAAGCAATAGAGGCTGGAGTACACACTCGTGGCAATCTTGCCCTATTAGTAAAATCTGACCTCTATAGGGAAGGCTGTGAGAACAGAAGAAAAAAAGGAAGACAAGTCAATGGTATTTTCCAAAATGTTGGAAGCAGAATTTTATAATGGTGACTATAATTATTCTATGACATGTGTTAAGATGTCTGGGTCATTTCTTATTAGTAAAACAATGTTAGCAATTAAGTTGGAGTCTGTTTCACGTAAGACATTAAGTCATGTAAAACATATAAGTAACAACAATAAATCAGTGTCAGTGTTTCTGACAGTGCATAATGTAATACCAGGCATAGAGTAGCATTCTATCTTGAGCCACTTTAACCACTTGCACCCTTAAAGGAAATGCCAGTCACGTGTCCCAAATCAGAAGTTTCCACAACACCAGAGACTTTCAGCATGTCATTGCTCTTTGGAGACTATGTGCAAAAAAGGCATCTGTACATGGACTCATTTTAACATGAATCCTTTTTTAGAGGAAGCTAAGTGCTCTGTATCAAATCAGGAATGAGAGTTGCAGCCAATGAAGATGGAAAAAAAAAAAAGATGGCTTATCCCTTACTGCTGGCAAAGCCAATTAGGCCTATCTTTGTTTCATGACAGCTATATAAAGAATTGGGGAGTTGAGAGAGTGGGCATTTGATATGGATGTGCAAACTAATTCTTTCTGTTGGCTCACATAAACATTTAGTAGAATATCCGGTAGATGTTTTTTGGCCTCATTTCCCCAAACCATGTAAAGCAACGCAATTTAATCCATGCAGTGGTTTTCTGTCTTGTATCCAAAAAAAATACAAGAGCTTCTTCAGACAGAGAATTTAAGATGAGTTGAGGACTCAATTCCGATTCATTGGATTATTCCACTTGAAACTAAAATTAAGCTCACATTCACATGATGTGCTTGATGACTTTGACTTTCTCAATTTCTGTCATGAACTAGTGATACAGTAATTGTACAATATGCAAATTCAGCACCAACAGAAATTTTGCATTGTAATTTATTTGAGTTCATTTAATCCTTTATAATTTCTTTATCCATCAATCTTTTCCAATAGATTGTGAACTCCTGGAAAGCAAAAGCTTCATTTGTGTCTACTTTGTCAGCTCTCTACACATAGTGGAATCTCAACTGTTCGTGAAATAAATTTAGCATTGGTTTCTACAAAGAAGTATATTAAGCATTTCAGTTAATATCTTATTAAAGAAGTCCCACAAATAAGGTTAAATAGGATTCTTCTGGGCAGCATTCGTTCTTATCTCACAAACATACATTTTTAGACATTCTCTTAAGCACAAGACCTATAGCAATAATATCTAGCATGCCCTGAGTGCTCACTCTGAGTCAGGCCAAACACTAGGCACTCTGATTCCATTATTCCTTCTCTCTTTGCAACTACCTTATACAGTATGACTGTGCTATCTAAATGTCACAAATAAGGTAGCTAATGCTTAATGTTTAAAGAGCTTTATGTACCCAAGGTCATACAATCTGACACCTGGATTTCTTGTTGTTAACTATCGCCCTATGCTCCAAAGCCAATATGTTTTACATGTTGATAACTATGAGAACCTGTAGAAAAATGCCAAGTCTATAGAGCAATAAGGAAGTAATTACCTTTACTATAAACTTTAATTTTTCTTGCTTTTTGTTTCTTAGTTTCAGAAATGAGATCAACCACATAAATTCATTTAAACCCAAGGGCATATATGGGGATGATTGTATGAGATCTTAAATCCGAAAACTGTTTGGCTCATAAAGGTTGGCATAAGCCAGCACCACTGGAAAGCACAGTCTGCTGCGTGCTCAGAGAAAACAGGTGTGCAGAATGGGGTATGAATCACGCAACTGGCTTGGATTGGTGGGTTCACAAAGTTATTTGAGCATGGGACATAGGCCATTCCCTATTATGTCAGCCACTTCTCCTACATGTTTCAAGAGATGAAAAAATGACACAGGCCAAAAAAATTACAAGCATTTTCTATGACAATTGAAGATGCTTGTCTGGACAGCTGTTACCCTGAATCAGCGAATAGTTTAGAGTGACTAATGTTCATTCCGACACAAAATGTTACTTACTTGATCTTTTTATATAAATGTTACAATAACTTTTTTCACTTTAAAGGATTTTTGTAATGTAAAATAGGAAAAATTATCTAAATTAGCACTAGAAAAAAGAAACTTTTATGTAAGGTTAAATCCATTTCATTTATTTTACTTTTATATAAGGTTAAATCCATTTCATTTATTATTGAGGTATTATTACTCAATAATAGCCTATATTGAGTTCAAGAGCTAGCAAATAGGATGTGAGATCAATTAGGGGAATACCAAGAGGGCTGCATTGTTAAAATATTCTAGAAATCTCAATCTATTTTCTTAAGGCCTCTTTAATAGATCCAAGGAGAAATATATGGACATGGGAAACTACTTGTCAGAACAGGGAGAAAGTTAAAGACAGTTTTCAAAAAACCAATAGTAGGAGGTACTTTATCCAACCTAAATCCTTACATAATGGAGAAAAAAACAATCCTCTTCTCCAATCATTTCTAGCTTTCCAAAGATTTTTTTCTGCCAAAGTCCCCCATCAAAAATAAGAGAATAACAATCTTAGAAACTGTTCTGAGATTTGAGGGAGTGGGTGGTACAGTTGGAAAAAAAAACTGATCTGTTTTTCTCTTTGGGGTAGGGAAGAAAGGAGTTTGGGTAGATATTTGACCTATATCTACCTATTTGACAAATTAAAAATTAGACCCTCCATTTTCACCCCTTTCTTATCCCAATCTTTCATCATTTCTGCAGTCTTTAAGACCTGAATTCCTTGTTGGCTGCATCTTTCTCTCAGAGTACTCAAATCTATGGTTATTCTGCTATTCTATATTCTATATTTCACATCCAAAAATAAGTTTTGAAATACAATGTTTGGTTAAGTTTGCCCCCAACCACATTTTTTTCTAGGATCATACTTGGTCTTTATTCTGTTACTGTTATTTTGATTCCATCTCTGGATGCAAAAGAAATAAACCTGTGTGTGCAGTTCACCATTTTCAATAGGAAGCCTATTTATACTTAATAATTGAGAATTCACTTAATCAACCATTCATTCTGTATTCAAAAACCACTTATTGAATACATTCTAACAGCCAGTGTCCTAAAAGTCTAATAAGTATATTATGTATTAACTTACTATTTTTTAAAATCATATGTCTTCTATGTACCAGGCATTGTAAAGAACTTCATGACTTAGTGTCTCAGGATACCAAATGAGATAGCTAAGAGGAGATCTAAATTTTCTGTTCTCAGAAAGGTAAAGATGAAGAAGAAACATTTGTCTCTCTCAGAGGCCTGAGTAAAATAGCTTCTGGAATGCTCAAGAATTCTGAGAAGTGCAGCCTACATGGAGACTAAGTAATCTGAATTGCCAGTTTCGATAGTGAAGTGAAGATTACTAATCATGCCCTTTCTCAAATCTCTTCTTCCTCATGGTAAGAGAGTTTCTTCCTTTAGTTTTGGCCGGAATCATGAGCAACCTGCTAGAAACTGCATTTTCAGCTTCCTTTGCAAAGAAATATGAGTAGAAATAACTTCTGCATAACTTCCAAGTTGTTTATTTAAAATAAAATTCATTCTCTGAGACCTCCTCCCTTTTCCTTCATCATGAGCCATAAATAAAGAAAAATCAATGTCCCACTTTGACCATGCAGAGTTAGTCAGTGACCTAATGGGTAGAAGAAGAAAATGTCAGTGGAAGCCAAGTCTCTTAATGGCCCCAGGGAACAGAGCTTCCTCACCCGGCTAGACCAAGCAGATGGTTTCATGAGGAATCAAAGACTACTTTCTTATTCAGACCACTATATCTTGGGGGTCTCTTTGTGAAAACATCCTAATAGTTGCTCTAAATAATACGATAGCCTTATTTTGCCAAATAATTGTAAGTTTCTCTATCAGTTTCCACACATCTATTAAAATTATGTTTTAAATAGTGTAAACCATAGTTTCCAAATATTCACATTGCATTTAAATAAAATTTCAGGTGCTATGTTGCTAAATAAAAATTCAGTAAGCAAATTCACATAATAGCAATTACTCTAATCTTGGACAAAGCAAAGGAACAATGGTTAAATCATACAACGGCTCCTGAAGGACCTACTCAGACACCACATACAGTTACTTCTACTCACATTCCATTTGCTTAAGTCAGTGATGAAGCCTGACTCAATGGGGTTGGAATATATAACCCCCAGCCTCACCAGAAAGACACTGTGGCTCTTATAACAATGGGTAGGAATATACAATCCTCTTACAAAGAAAACAACAAATAACTGGGCGCAATAACACAGTCTCTACCACAACCAAATGAAACAAACTCTAAATAAGTTTCAGCTATAAGGCAAATAGTTTAAATGGGCTTCAATTTCATTCATACGTCTTCATCTCCTTTGTGCCAATGGGATCTCATAACTAGAAGAGAATGTATTATATTTAGATATACTTTTAATAACATTTTAATGATAATGTTCTGGCCTTGTTACCTTCTATAAATAGAACCTATGGTCAGATATTAAAGCATTCATGCCATAGTTTCTGATATTCTCACCCTTTTACCTCTGCAATAAAAACTTAACTTGCGACAGAAAGGATCTCTACCATTTTATATCAAATTTACCTTTAGCTATGGTAAAGGCAACCTTGATCAATTCATAAATTCCATATATTAGAATTCAAAACAATAACTTCACTTCTATCATAAAATGACAAATAAGGACTTATAAAATATCCCCACACCATCATAACAAACTTTGTTCTTTATCCACTTAATTTTTACTAAAATGAAATTAACATACCTTTTAGTCAGAAATTTTTTATCCTAGAAAGGCAAAAAAAAAACTACCTTTATTCTATTTTTAGTAAAGATTTGGTACATGACTATATAAACTATGTATTACCCTCTTTCCTTTTTCAGCATTAACTACAACAGCAAAATAGTATCAAGTTGATCAGGTTAAGTTTTATAAAATTACGTATCTGTTTGAATTGATTATGCATAAACAACTCCAAATAACTCTACTTAAAATGTAGAAGGATAAAAAGAAGCCCTATGTTACTAAATGTGAGGCTTGAATCTTAAAATATTACTCAAATTTATTGTTTTAAGAAGCACCTAAATAGAGGAGTTCTATTTTTGGTTGGGACATAGCAAGCTGCAAGAGACTATTTCTTTTACCCTAACAACCAAAACCAAGCCATATCAATTATAAAATCATGGTATTCTGAACCTACTGCTGATCTGAGGATGCAAAGAGAACTAAATTCCAGAAAGAGATTAGTATTTTATAAGAGAACTATAACTGTTCTCAACCCTGATAGGCAGGCAATAAATAAATCCATCATTTATGCGGATAAGGAGAAATCCATTAAAATTTTAAGAAACTAGGACAAGCGTATGTGAGCTAACAAGGCGTGTTAGAATCCCAAGGAACCTTGGCCACAGGGCAAGTTTACAGACACATGTCAAGATTTTTTTTGTTTGTTTTTACAATTCTCTATCATTAAGTACTCAGGAACTCAAAGGCTAGGGGCAAGGCAGAAGAGCTAAGAGAAATCCCCCTCACCTCCCCCATACCTCTGAGTGAAAAGATAACTCCCTAGGTGCAGTTTGGAAGTCTGGCAGCAGATCGGTAGGTAAAGCGCGAAAAGGAATCTTACCAGTATTCAGCTCTGCAGAAAGGAAATTTCTGATACTGTGTTCAAAATATTTGAAGTGAGTAGTAAGTTATATTAAACTAAAGCTGCAGTCAAGCCCAGATCAACTTGGCTACAGATGAGATTTACACAGACCCCAAATCTATCAATTTGTACATGAAGGAGTATGACTATTTCTAGGGAAAGATATAATTTACTTTATACTTCACTGTTATGATATGCAAAATGTTTGCTATAAAATAAAAACATTATAAAGCACAAAAATAACGAATTAAAATATGACCCATGATGAAGAAAAGAAACAGCAAGATAAAGACAGGCTGAAATATGGCCTAGATGTCACAAATCAGACTTTAAAATAATTATAATAAAAACTATAAAAGATCTAATAAGAAAGGTGTACCACAAGTATGAACAGCTGGGGAATTTGAGCAGATGCTTGTAAATTTATATTTGAGCACATGCATGGAAACTATGAAAAAATAATTAAATTGAAATGTTAGATGTGAAAACAATATATAAAAAAATGAAGGATTCAATTGGCTAACAGCAAACCGGATTCACCAGAGGAAAAAAATCAGTGAAACTGAAACTAGGTCATTAGAAAGTATACCAATTGAAACACAAAGAAAAAGATAAGAAGAAAGAGGAGAAGAAAAGAGAAGGAGAAGAAGGAGAAAAGAAGGCAGAGGGGAGGAGAGAATAAGGGGGAGGGGAGGAGAAGGATAGTGAGAAAGAAGTATAAAAATGAGGAGGAGAAGGAGAACAAATATAGGAAGAAAGAAACTGAAGGAGGAGGGGAAGAGGAAGAAGAGTGTTCAAGATTTATGGTACAATATTAAATGATCCTAGATTACTATAGTAATTACAGTCCCAGAGGAGGGAAGAGAGAGATTAAACAGAAAAATATTTGGAAACATAATGTCTGAGATCTTTCCAAAACTAATAAAAAATAATTCAACATCCAAGAAGCTCCATGAACACTAAGCAGAATAAACACAAAGCAAACCAAACCTGGACACATTGTAGTTAAACTCCCGAAAACTGAAGACTGCAAAAATGAATCTCAAAAGAAACCAGGAAAAAATATATATATACTACATAAAGAAACAATAATATAATGAATGACTGACTTATCACCAGAAACAATGGAAAGAAAATGACAATGGAATAACATTCATAGGACGCCAAAGAAAAATGATAGTAAACCTAGAATTCTATATCCAGTAAAAATATTATATTAAAATCACGTGAAGATGTTTTCAAACAGATAGGGACAGATAATTCATTTCCAGCAGATATTTACTACAAATGATAAAAGAAACTCTTTAATCTGAAAGAAAATGATACCAGAACTCAGAGTTGTACAAGAAAAGAAGAGCATAAAGAAGAATAAAGCTGGGTAAATATAAACTAATAATTTTTGCCATTAATATATATATATGTATGTACACACATATATGTGTGTATATATATACACATACATGTATATATATATATATAGTTTTTAATTTAAAACACTATTGACGGGGGGAGATCTGGCAAGATGGTCGAATAGAAACGGCTCCAGTCTGCAGCTCCCAGTGAGACCAATGCAGAAAGTGAGGGATTTCTGCATTTCTAACTGAGTTACCTGGCTCATCTCATTGGGACTGGTTAGCCAGTGGGTGCAGCCCATGGAGGGTGAGCAGAAGCAGGGTGGGGCGTTGCCTCACCCAAGAAGCATAAGGGATCTGGGAACTCCCTCCCCTAGCCAAGGGAAGCTGTGAGAGACTGTGCCATGAGGGACAGTGCTATCCAGCCCAGATACTATGCTTTTCCCACGGTATTTGCAACCCACAGATCAGGAGATTCCCTCTGGTGCCTACACCACCAGGGCCCTGGGTTTCAAGCACAAAACTAGGAGGCCATTTGGGGCAGACACTGAGCTAGCTGCAGGAGTTGTTTTTTTGTTTTTTTGTTTTTTTGGTTTTTTTGTACCCCAGTGGCACCTGTGACACCAGCAAGACAGAACCATTCACTCCTCTGGAAAGGGGTCTAAAGCCAGGGAGCCAGGTGGTCTTGCTCAGCAGATCCTGCCCCCATGGAGCCCAGCAAGCTAAGATCCACTGGCTTGAAATTCTTGCTGCCAGCACAGCAGTCTGAAGTCAACCTGGGACACTCGAGCTTGGTGCAAGGAGGGGCATCTGCCATTAAGGCTTGAGTAGGTGGTTTTTCCCCTCACAGTGTAAACAAAGTCTCTGGGATGCTCAAACTGGGTGGAACCCACCACAGTGCAGCAAAGCCACTGTAGCCAGACTGCCTCTCTAGATTCCTCCTCTCTGGGCAGGGCATCTCTAAAAGAAAGGCAGCAGCCCCAGTCAGGGGCTCATAGATAAAAGTCCCATCTCCCTGGGACAGAGCACCTGGGGGAAGGGGCAGCTGTGGATGCAGCTTCAGCAGACTTAAACGTTCCTGCCTGCCAGCTCTGAAGAGATCAGCAGATCTCCATGCACAGCATTCCAGCTCTGCTAAGGGACAGACTGCCTCCTCAAGTTGGTCACTGACCCCCGTGCCTCCTGACAGGGAGACACCTCATACAGGAGAGCTCCAGCTGGCATCTGGTGGGTGCCTCTCTGGGACAAAGCTTCCAGAGGAAGGAGCAGGCAGCAATCTTTGCTGTTCTGCAGCCTCCACTGGTGATACTCAAGCAAACAGGGTCTGGAGTGGACCTCCAGCAAACTCCAGCAGACCTGCAGAAGAGGGGCATGACTATTAGAAGGAAAACTAACAAACAGAAAGCAATAACATCAACATTGGCCAAAAGGAAGCCATGCAAAAACCACATCCAAAGGTCATCAGCATCAAAGATCAAAGGTAGATAAATCAACAAAAATGAGGAAAAAACCAATGCAAAAAGGCTGAAAACTCCCAAAACCAGAATACCTCTTCTCCTCCAAAGGATCACAACTCCTCACCAGCAAGGGAACAAAACTGGAAGGAGAATAAGTTTGATGAATTTACGGAAGTAGGCTTCAGACGGTGGATAATAACAAACTCCTCCGAGCTAAAGGAACATGTTCTAACCCAATGTAAACAAGCTAAGAACCTTGATAAAAGGTAACAGGAACTGCTAACTAAAATAATCAGTTTAGAGAAGAACATAAATGACCTGATGGAACTGAAAAACATAGCACAAGAACTTTGTGAAGCATATACAAGTATCAATAGCTGAATTGATCAAGTGGAAGAAAGGATATCAGAGATTGAAGATCAATTTAATGAAAGAATGTGTGAAGACAAGACTAAAGAAAAAAGACTGAAAAGGAACGAACAAAGCTTCAAAGACATGTGGGACTATGTGAAAAGACCAAACCTACATTTGATTGGTGTACCTGAAAGTGACAGGGAGTTGATAATGGAACCAAGTTGGAAAACACACTTCAGGATATTATCCATGAGAATTTCCCCAACCAAGCAAGGCAGGCCAACATTCAAATTCAGGAAATACAGAGAACACCACTAAGATACACCTTGAGAAGAGCAATCCCAAGACACATAATCTCAGATTCACCAAGGTTGAAATGAAGGAAAAAATGTTCAGGGCAGCCAGAGAGAAATGTCGGTTACCCACAAAGGGAAGCCCATCAGACTAACAGCAGATCTCTCTGCAGAAACCCTACAAGCCAGATGAGAGTGGGGGCCAATATTCTACATTCTTAAAGAAAAGAATTTTCAACCCAGAATTTCATATCCAGCCAAACTAAGCTTCATAAACAAAGGAGAAATAAAATCCTTTACAGACAAACAAATGCTGAGGGATTTTGTCACCACCAGGCCTGCCTTACAAAAGCTCCTGAAGGAAACACAAATTATGGAAAGGAAAACCAGTACCAGCCACTGCAGAAACATACCAAAATATAAAGACCATGGACACTATGAAGAAACTGCATCAACTAATGTGCAAAATAACCAGCTAGCATCATAAAGACAGGATCAAGTTCACACATAACAATATTAACCTTAAATATAAATGGGCTAAATGTCCCAATAAAAAGACATAGACAGGCAAATTGGATAGAGTCAAGAACCATCAGTGTGCTGTATTCAAGAGACCCATCTCATGTGCAAAGACACACATAGGCTCAAAATAAAGGGATGAGGAAATATTTACCAAGAAAATGGAAAGCAAAAAAAAAGCAGGAGTTGCAATCCTAGTCTCTGATAAAACAGATTTTAAATCAACAAAGATCAAAAGAGACAAAGAAGGGCATTACGTAACGGTAAAGGGACCAATGCAACAAGAAGAGCTAACTATCTTAAATATATATGCACCCAATACAGGAGCACCCAGATTCATAAAGCAAGTTCTTAGAGACCTACAAAGAGACTTAGGCTCCCACACAATAATAGTGGGATAATTTAACAGCCTACTGTCAATATTAGACAGATCAATGAGACAGAAAATTAACAAGGATATTCAGGACTTGAGCTCAGCTCTGGACCGAACAGACTTAATAGACATCTACAGAACTCTTCATCCCAAATCAACAGAATATACATTCTTCTCGATACCCTATGGCACTTATTCTGAAATTGACCACATAATGGGAAGTAAAACACTCCTCAGAAAATACACAAGAATGGAAATCATAACAAACACTCTCTCAGACTAGAGTGCAGTCAAATTAGAACTCAGGATTAAGAAGCTCACTCAAAACCGCACAACTACATGGAAACTGAACAACCTGCTCCTGAATGACTACTGGGTAAATAACAAAATATGGCAGAAATAAAAAAATTATTTGAAACCAATGAGAACAAAGACACACAACATACCAGAATCTCTGGGACACAGCTAAAGCAGTATTTAAAGGAAAACTTACAGCACTAAATGCGCACAAGAGAAAGCAGGAAAGATATAAAATTAACACCCCAACATCACAATTAAAAGAACGAGAGAAGCAAGAGCAAACAAATTCAGAAGCTAGCAGAACACAAGAAATAACTAAGATCAGAGCAGAACTGAAGGAGACAGAGACACGAAAAATCGTTAAAAAAAAAAAATCAATGAATCCAGGAGCTGGTTTTTTGAAAAAATTAACAAAATAGATAAACCACTAGCCAGATTAATACAGAAGAAAAGAGAGAAGAATCAAATAGACACAATAAAAAGTGATAAAGGGGATATCGCCACTGATCCCACAGAAATACAAACTACCATCAGAGAATACTATAAACACCACTATGCAAATAAACTAGAAAATCTAGAAGAAATTGATAAATTCCTGGACACATACAACCTCCCAAGACTAAACCAGGAAGAAGTCGAATCCCTGAACAGTCCAATAACAAGTTCTGAAATTGAGGGAGTAATTAATAGCCTACCAACCAAAAAAAGCCCAGGATCAGATGGATTCACAGCCGAATTCTACCAGAGGTACAAAGAGGAGCTAGTACATTCCTTCTGAAATTATTCCGAACAATAGAAAAAGATGGACTCCTTCTGAACTCATTTTATGATGCCAGCATCATCCTGATACCAAAACCTGGCAGAGACACAACAAAAAAAGAAAATTTCAGGCCAATATCCCTGATGAACATTGGTGTGAAAATCCTCAATAAAATACTGGCAAACCAAATCCAGCACCACCTCAAAAAGCTCATCCACCATGATCAAGTCAGCCTCATCCCTGGGATGCAAGGCTGGTTCAACTTATGCGAATCAATAAATATAATCCATTGAATAAACGTAACCAATGACAAAAACCACATGATCATCTCAACAGATGACGAAAAGGCCTTTGACAAAATTCAACACCCCTCATGCTAAAAACTCTTAATAAACTAGGTATTGATGGAATGTATCTCAAAATAATAAGAGCTATTTATGACAAGCCCACAGCCAATATCACACTGAATGGGCAAAAACTGGAAGTATTCCCTTTGAAAACTGGCACAAGACAAAGATGCCCTCTCTCACCATTCCTATTCAACATAGTATTGGAAATTCTGGCCAGGGCAATCAGGCAAGAGAAAGAAATAAAGGGTATTCAAATAGGAAGAGAGGAAGTCAAATTGTCTATGTTTGCAACTGACATGATTGTATATTTGGAAAACCCCATCATCTCAGCCCAAAAACTCTTTAAGCTGATAAGCAACTTCAGCAAAGTCTCAGGACACAAAATCACTGTGCAAAAATCACAAGCATTCCTATACATCAATAATAGACAGAGAGCCAAATCATGAGTGAACTCCCATTCACAATTGCTATAAAGAGAATAAAATACCTAGGAATACAACTTACAAGGGAAGTGAAGGACCTCTTCAAGGAGAACCATAAACCACTGCTCAAGGAAATGAGAGAGGACACAAACAAATGGAAAACCATTCCATGCTGATGGATAGGAAGAATCAATATTGTAAAAATGGCTCTACTGCCCAAAGTAATTTATAGATTCCATGCTATCCCCATCAATCTACCATTTACTTTCTTCACAGAATTAGAAAACCTACTTTAAATTTCATATGGAACCAAAAAAGGGCCCACATAGCCAAGACAATTCTAAGCAAAAAGAACAAAGCTGGAGGCATCATGCTGCCTGACTGCAAAGTATACTACAAAGCTACAATAACAAAACAGCATGGCACTGGTACCAAAACAGATATATAGACCAATGGAACAGAACAAAGACTTCAGAAATAACACCACACATCTACAACCATCTGATCTTTGACAAACCTGACAGAAACAAGCAATGGAGAAAGGATTCCCTAGTTAATAAATGGTGTTGGGAAAACTGGCTAGCTAGCCATATGCAGAAAACTTAAACTGGACCCCTTCTTTACACCTTATACAAAAATTAACTCAAGATGGATTAAAGACTTAAACATGGCCAGGCATGGTGGTTCATGCCTGTAATCCCAGCACTTTGGGAGGCCAAGGCGGGTGGATCACTTGAGGTCAGGAGTTCAAGACCAGCCTGGCCAACATGGTGAAACCCTGTCTCTACTAAAAATACAAAAATTAGCCAGGCATGGAGGTACACACCTGTAGTCCCAGCTACTTGGGAGGCTGAGGCAGGAGAATAGCTTGAACCCAAGAGGCAGAGGTTGTAGTGAGCCAAGATTGCACCACTGCACTCCAGCCTGGGTAACAGAGTGAGATTCTGTCTCAAAAAGAAAACAAACACCAAAAGAAGACTTAAATGTAAGACCTAAAACCGTAAAAACCCTAGAAGAAAACCTAGTCAATACCATTCAGGACATAGGTATTGGCAAAGACTTCATGACTAAAACACCAAAAGCAATTGCAACAAAAGCCAAAATTGGCAAATGGGATCTAATTAAACTAAAGAGCTTCTGCACAGCAAAAGAAACTATCATCAGAGTGAACAGGCAACCTGCAAAATGGAAGAAAAATTTTACAATCTATCCATCTGACAAAGGGTTAATATCCAGAATCTACAAGAAGCTTAAACAAATTTACAAGAATAAAACAAACAACCCAGCAAAAAGTGGATGAAGGATACGAACACTTCTCAAAAGAAGACACTTATGCGGCCAATAAACATTTGAAAAAAAGTTTATCATTACTGCTCATTAGAGAAATGCAAATCAAAACTGCAATGAGATATCATCTCACGTCAGTTAGAATGGCAATCATTAAAAAGTCAGGAAACAACAGATGCTGGCAAGGATGTGGAGAAATAGGAATGCTTTTACACTGTTGGTGGGAGTGTAAATTAGTTCAATCGTTGTGGAAGACAGTGTGGCAATTCCTCAAGGATCTGGAACAAGAAATGCCATTTGACCCAGCAATTCCATTACTGGGTATATACCCAAAGGATTATAAATCATTCTACTATAAAGACACATGCCCATGTATGCTTATTGTAGCACTATTTATAATAGCAAAGACTTGGAACCAAGTCAAATGCCCATCAATGATAGACTGGATAAAGAAAATGTGGCACAGATACACCATGGAATACTATGCAGACATAAAAAATTCATGTCCTTTGCAGGGACATGGATGAAGCTAGAAACCATCATTCTCAGTACACTAACACAGGAACAGAAAACCAAATACCACATGTTCTCACTCATAAGTGGGAGTTGAACAATGAGAACACATGGACACAGGGAGGGGAATATCACACACTGGGGCCTGTCAGGGGGTGGGGGTAAGGGGTGGGATAGCATTAGGAGAAATACCTAATGTAGATGACGGGTTGATAGGTGCAGCAAACCACCATAGCACATGTATACCTATGTAACAAACCTGCACGTTCTGCACATGTATCCCAGAACTTAAAGTACAATAAAAAAAAGAAATGAAAATTTTAAAAAAGGACCTCCTGTAATGCCAGCACTTTGAGAGGGCAAGCCAGGAGGATTGACTGAGCCCAGGAGTTGGAGACAGCCTGAGAAACATGGCAAGGCCTCGTCTCTACAAAAATTAAAAAAGAAAAAAAATTAGCCAGGTATAAAAATAAATAAATAAAATACTATTGATTCTTTAAGTCACAGAAAATAACATCTGTCTATTAGAGGTATATTACATATATACTGAAGAAAAATATAAAACAAAAATGATAGAAGGAAATTTAAATAATTCTTTGTTAAAGTTGTTATAGTGTCCATTTTATTTGCAAGTAAACTGTGAAAACATAAAGATCCTGTATTAATCTGTTTTCACTCCACTGATAAAGACATAACCAAGATGGGGTAATTTATACAGAAAAAAGGGTTTAACGGACTTACAGTTCCACATGGCTGAGGAGGCCTTTCAATCATGGTGGAAGGTGAAAGGCATGTCTCACATGGTGGCAAACAAGAGAAGAGAGCTTGTATAGGGAAACTTCTGTTTTTAAAACCATCAGATCTCATGAGACTTATTCATTATCATGAGAACATCATGGGAAAGACCTGCCCAATGATTCAGTTACCTCCCGCCGGGTCCCTCCCTCAACACATGGGAATTCAAGAGGAGGTTTGGGTAAGGACACATCGAAACCCTATCAGAAATATATTGTAACAACTCAAATAACTAATAGGAAAACAACTCAAAAAGTTACACATAAAATATGTGATCTATTTAAAATAATACCAAAAAGGAGAAGGGAGGGATAAAGACAAATGAGATGAATAAGTACAAATAAAATTTAAAGACCAAGATGGTAGATTAAACACAACCATATCAATAAATATATTAAATGGAACAGGACTAAACACTCTATCTAGTTGAAAGAAAAAGACTTGGCCGGGTGCGGTGACTCACGTCTGTAATCCCAACACTTTGGGAGGCTGAGGCGGGCGGATCACGAGGTCAGGAGATCAAGACCATCCTGGCTAACACGGTGAAACCCCAACTCTACTAAAAATACAAAAAAATTAGCCGGGCATGGTGGCGGGCACCTGTAGTCCCAGCTGCTCGGGAGGCTGAGGCAGGAGAATAGCGTGAACCGGGGAGGTGGAGCTTGCAGTGAGCCAAGATGGTGCCACTGCACTCCAGCCTGGGCAACAGAGCAAGACTCCGTCTCAAAAAAAAAAAAAAAGAAAGAAAAGAAAAAGACTATCAGACAAAGGCGATAGAAGCAAGACCCACTGCATGCTCTTCAGAAAATAGACTTTAACTATAAAAGTAAGGCAAGATAAAATTAAAAGATAAAAAAAGGTATAATGAACAAACACTAAGCATAAGAAATCTGGTATGCTATATAAACATAAGAGAAAGTGGATTTAAAGCAAGCAGTATTATTTATAGAGGTTAAAGTGTTATTTAATAACAATAAAATGATCAATTAGTCAAGTAGACATAGTAATCCTAAATGGACAAGCACCCAACACAGGGCTTCAAAATACACAAAGCAAAAACTGATGAGAGTAAACAATAACTCTTGCTTCAGGCCAAGAAGAAATAATAAAGACTAGGTTTCCCCTCCCATGTAAGATAATATTTTTAACAAAATACATAAAGCAATGATTTATTTAAAAAACTGTAAAAATGCATTCAAGTTTCATGATCTCTGAAAGACAGGAAACACATGAGTTGAGTTCCAAAATTACCCCAAGCTTACTGCCGTCGGGTTGCAGCATAGGGAGGAGAAACACAAGTGGGTCCTGGTGGAGGCCAGTAGGCTTTCTGTGTTGCAGAGAAAGAGCTGAGAATTCAGGGAAACCAGCACAAACTATAAGTCCTCTGGACAGAGGACTGGAAAAGAAGAGACTTGCCCAGAGAAAGATCCCAGGGGAAGTGGGAATCCTCAAAGGTCTCCCACAAATATGCAGCTGACTACTGATAAGCACATGTTTATAGGGGAACTACCCAAGCTGGAAACAGAATCGCCCAAAAAGATTAGAGAGAACAATTTTTCACATTCACAGAGGGCTGGCAATAGAGCCCTTTCCCACCACATTGGAAAACCTCATGATTTATGGGGCATTGGAGAGAGAGTGTGAAAGCCCTTGCCTCAGTAATGGGGAATCACTAGGCCTTGACTGAGCACTGCTCCAGTTTCCCCTAAATTAGTCTTACAAGCAAGACCAAAAAGTACCAAATTGTTTCTAAGTAACTTAACTGCATCCCAGAAGAAAGCTCTAGAATATTCATAGGAATACAAAAGTAACCAGCACCCACAAAGTGAAATCACAATGTCTGATATCTGATTAATAATTACCAGACATTCAAAGGAGAAAATTATGACCCATAATAAGGAAATAAATAAGCATTCACAACCAACCAAGAGCTGACACAGATATTAGAATTAGTAGAAAAAGACATTAAGACATTATTATATTTATAATAATGTTTATTATAAATATAATAAACATAAAAATGTTTCATGTATTGAAAAGTAGAGGCATAAAAGATATAAAGGAAGGCTCCAAATCAAACTATTAGAAAAGAGACTACAATGTATGAGTTTAAAATACACTAAATGAAATTAACAGCAAATAAGCAATTGTAGACAAAAAGATTAGTGAACTTGAAGTCAGAGCAATAGAAAGTAACCAAAATAAAGCACATTAAAAAAAGAAGTTAAAAAAAATGAACAGAACATTATAGAGCTGTGGGAAAACAAAGTTAAAGTTTTATGTATATGCCTCACACATATGACCTTGGTTGGATTCAGCAAAGATGTTTTAGACACAAAAGCAAAAGCAAAATGTGTAAAAGTACAAATTGACAAACTGGAATTCAACACCAAACTTCTGCACTTCAGAAAACATTCTTGAAGTAAATAAAAAGGAAGTTTACATACTAGGAAAATAAATTTGCAAATCATATATCTGAAAAAGGACTTGTACCAAGAGAACTCTCAAAATTCAGTAAGAAAATGAGCAACCCAATTATAAAAACAGGTAGAAGATTTGAACAAATATTTCACAAATAAGTACGTGAAAACATGTTCAACATCATTATTCTTTAAGGAAATCCAAAGTTAAAACCATAATAAGCTACCACCACTCACTTATTGGAATGACTAAAATTTAAAAACTGACCATACCAAGTGTTGGCAAGGATGTGGAGGAACTGGAACACTCCTACACTGCTGGTCGGGACGTAAAATGGTACAATGACTTTGGACAACAATTTGGCAGTTCCTTGAAAGTTTAAATATTCAATTAAAACATGATTCAGCCATTAGATTCCTAGGTATTTACGCAGGAGAAATTAAGGCCTATGTGTATGCAAAGACTTGTACATGAATATTCATAGCTGTTTAATTTATAATAGCCCAAATTTGAAAATAACCAAAATACCGTCAACAGGTGAATGGATAAACAAGCTGCAATATTTTTATACAATAGAATATTATTCAGTAACACAAAGAAACGAACTATTAATACAAGCAACAGCATGGAAAAATTTCAAAATAATTATGCATAGATAACTTTTGTGCCAACCTATTACATACCTATGGTCCCCTTTATTTGACTTCCAAGAACAGGTAAAATTACTATCTAGTCAGGAAGTAGTTGCCATTTGGACAAGAAAGGTGGGAATGGACAAGAAAGGAGCACAACTGACCTTTCTGAACTAATGGAATCTTGGTTTTGGTAGTGGTTATTTACAAGAATACAAATGTCAAAATTCCTCGACCTGAACACTGAAGATCCATGCATTGTATTATATGTAAGTAACGCCTGAGTATTTTTAAAGATGAATCCTGAAAAAGTAAATTACTCTTTATACCACCCTTCATGTAATTTTCTTAGTTTTTTACACATTGCTATTGAAGATTCAGCATATTTTCCATATTCATGAAAACAAGCTCCAGACATAATTAAGATATATCAGATACTACAGAGAAAAAATAGAGACTTTTTTTTTTTCCAAAAAACTCTCAAATGCAATTCCAGGAAAAGCAGAGAAAAAACCCAAAGTGATTTTCTAGACCAAAAATCATCTCCAAGCTTAGTTTAAACCCCATGTTTTCTTCATGCTCAGATAATTGACCTAATTTCAGTCCATCTAAGAATATTATGCATTAATATTTATTTTCATGGTCATTTGAAAATCAGTGTTCAAAACCTGTATTCTCAGGTTTTATCGATAGTCCCAGCCCTGCCAATTTAAATCACCTTCTTAAGATCGTTTCTGTGTGTTTGTTGTTGTTGTTATAAAACAAGCCTGAAAGTAAAGGCAAGAGTTTTAAATTATGAAAATGAAAGTCCAGTTTTACTTACCAACTCGGGGCTATCATCTAACACAACTTAGAATCTTCAGAGAACCATGCCCTCCAGCAGAGGAGAGCATACTCCTAGCCAGAAGCCACGTCACTTCAGGCTGCTGAACCCACACAAGATACACCTGACCTCACTTCTATTTCCCACCATCAGAGCTACACTGCAAATGAGTAAAACCTGGACATTTATCAGTTCATTTCAATGGATGATGGTGTTGGCTAAAAGACATACAATTAGGAGAGACAAAAAGAGGAAAGGAAGGATTTAAAGAAAAAAGAAAGCACTGGGGACAGGTGAGCAGATCCAATACCTATGCACTGCTGTTATTCAAGTTTCTAAAAGGTAGAGAACACACCTGCCACACAGGATTCTTCACTGGACTTTTTAGATTAAATAGCACATGGCAAAAACTGTGGCACAAGCAAATGCCACAGGATTTTCTTCACGGGCAGGATTTTGTGATATTCTTTGACACTTGAGGACCCTACCTTAATGAATTTAAAAGTTAGAAGAACTAATTTCCATTTGGACACAGGTGTGTGCATGTGTGGTGATTATCTGCATTTTCTTTCTTCCGTTGGTTCCTTCAAGGGAGAGTAAAGCCACACAATTTTAAGCAGGCCAAAGCATTCCTCTTTTATGGCTGAAATAATTAAAACATGTGTACAGCCTACATATCTGTGGGCTTCAGATTGAAGAGGTTTGTCCCTTATGTCTCAATGAAGTTTACAGGCCATTCTCTTTCCCAGAAACCATGTTGTGGACAGCACTTTCTAAGGTATGCAGGGTGTAACCTGTATAATCTTCCATGGAGACCAGGAGCTCCTTCTTCCTTCATTAAACATCCAAATTTGAATCTCATGTTGTCAGACTATCCCACCTGGCTACCCTCCCTGTTGCAGCCATCTCTCATTTGTCAACGGCTCTAACTCCTGGGCCAACAATTATTCCTTCTTTGGTGTTTCCTATGTCCAAATAGATGATTCTTCCAATATTCTGGTTTCTTAGATCCTTGAACCCATTTATCCTAATGACCAAGTTCTTCAACCTATCTCAGCCATTTCCTCACCATGCTCATACAGCAGACCAGTGGTTCTCAAAGTTCCATTTTGCTATCACTGAAGAAATTACTAAAAATTAAAACTCTCATCCTCACCTCAGCCCTGCTGAACGAGGAAATCTGGGATATGGCCCAGCAATCTCTATTAAATAAGCCTTCTATGTGATTATGGTACCCAAGTTTGACCTCGTTATTACCAAAAAATGCAACACCTCTATAATCTCAATTCCAAGACTCCCACACTTTGACCTCAATTTGATCATAGTACCCTAACTCTAACAACCCTTACCCTACCCATAAATATGCCTTGCACTCACTTTCTCTTTAATATTCTCATATTTATATTATTTTCATTTTACTCATTTGGCAAAAATTCAACCCTTCCTTGTTAAGACAAAACTTCATCCCATTTCTGGCCTATATGCAGTCCTTCCAGTGACCTGCAATGCCCTACATGGTCTGACCTGCTTTCCATTGTCACCAACTGATATGAAAAGAGCTAACTATGTACGACTAAAGAAGGTCTAGTATCACTTTAAATGTATTGACATACCCTCATGGGCCCTTCCTGCTCCCAGGCAATCATCCCATGTTACTGAGAAATAACAGCTATCAGTTCAGAACTTCTACCCTCACTTTCACCCACCTACCTGCACATGCACTCTTACATTCTGCCTTCCCACCTGTTCCTCCGGATTGTGTGTACTTCTATCTAGGTCAACCTCTTCTACTTGTATACCAGATTTCATGCCCTCTTACCTACTCAGCAATGTTGTCCTAGCACCTATCCACTCTCTTCTGCTTCCTCATTCTGCTCACACTCTGCCAGATCCTTCTGACTACATAAAGCATGCTGTTATTCCTCTCATCCTAAAAAAATCTTCCCCTTCCAGTTACTGCCCTGTTTCTCCTATTTATAGCACACTTCCTCCAAAGAGTTATTATCTGTGTTTGTCTTTTATAATTTGTCCTCCCTCATTTTCTCTTAAACCCACTCATTAGACTTTCACTCCCACTGCTCCATCAAAATGTTCCTGAAAAGGTCATCACTGACACTGCTGCTGTTTATCCAAGGCGCGATCTTCAGTGTTGCACTTGCTTGACCTATCTAACGTACTTGACACAGCTCTTTCTTCCCTGCCAGCACTTCCTGCCCTTGGCTCGCCCAGTATTCCTCCCACTTCACGGTTATCCTTCCTTCTCTGCCTCCATTCTCATCTCCATAGCAACTGTATACTGGAATTCCCCAGTTCTCAGTCTTTGCTTCCATTTTATTTCATTCTTTATTCACTTCTTTGGTGATTTCATTAGAGGCTTTAAATACCGTTTATCCTGATGACATCAATATTTATAGTTGTGGCCCCAGCTGCTTCACAAATTCCCCGCAGGTATAGTCAACCACATACTCAACATCTCCACTAACAAACATTGAAGACTCAGTAAGACCGAAATTGAATTACTCTTCTTCCTCAACAAATGTGCTCTACAGCTTCTCGCCCCTGTTCAGAGTAGCCTTACACTTCTAGCTGCTAAGGTTAAAAACTTTCAAATCATTCTTGACCTGTTTTTTATCTCGCACATCTCCCATCTAAATCCATCAGCAATCCTGTTGACTCAAATCTGATACCACAAAGCCCAAACCATATCGTCTCTCTCCTGGATTGTTGAGACAGCTTCCCAACATTATCACTTCCCTTTTAGTCTAATATTAACCGGCCAGAATAATCCTCTAAAAACATACATCAGATTATGGCATTCCTTTGCTCAGAAGTCTCAGTGCCTTCCCACCTTATCTAGTCAAAATTCCGAAGTCTTTGAAGTGACCTGCAATTCCCTACGTGATCTGACCTGCTTCCCATTATGTCACCAACTGATTGCCTACAATTATCCCCTTCAATCATCCTGCCCCAGCCGTGTTTGTCTCCTTGCCGTTCACAGAACATGCCAGGCATTTCCTTACCTCAGGGCCTTCGCACTTATTGGAAGGAATTACTTGCTTCCTCATCTCCTTTAAGTTTCTGTCAAAATGTCCTCTTCTCTATGAGGCTTACCTTCTCATCCCTTTTCTAGCAGTGCTTACCCCTCCTTTGCTTTATTCCTCTTCATAATCCCTACTTCCTTCTAACAGGCTATGTAATTTACAAGGTTATTGGTTCCCTAAAGGCAGAATGGTCTATTTTATTTGTTCGTTTGTTTTATTGTTGAATACCAATTATGTAGAATAGAGTGCTGGAATAGACTGGTCATCAGTAAGTTGTTTTTGAATGAATGGATGAATAAATGAGTCAGGTCTCTAAAGGTGAACAATAAGACAGAGACTGTGTTTGCTGCAGACCAGAATGGGTTACAAAAGCTCAGGCTGTCATGCATCAAGACTCATGCCTGCAAAAATTATACAAAATTATACAAAACCAATAATTGTGCTTTCGCATGGGGAGAATTTTTTTAAGTGTCCTCTCACCTGAGCCAGTTTTGCAAAGAAAATATACAAAATAGATCATTTTTAACTGAGAAAATACAAAATGTTCTTCCTTACATAGTACTACAGAGGGTCTCAACAGGGCAAGCTAGTTTAATGATTTCTCAGAGTTTCACCATTTATCCCTAAGTCTTGGCATCTGAGATGGCTCTCCCCTGCCCTCAATATTAATATCAGTCTCCTTACTCTTTTATCCCCCAAATTTAACTTTTCTTTTCCATTTTGTCATCACATGACACACAGAAAAATTAAACTATTTCCTAAAAATGACACAGGTATTAAAGTCATGAATCCAAAACCATATATATAAGAAAGAAAAACTAGGACAAAAAGAAGATTTATTAGATACTGTGCATAAGGTATCTTCAAACATTTCATAATGGACCAGATAGTAAATAGTTTAGGTTTTGTGGGCCATATGGTCTCTGCCTCAACTACTTAACTCTGCTACCTACCGTAGAGCAAAAGCAACCATACATAATATGTAAATGAATGAGTATACTTGCATTCCAATACAGCTTTGTTTATAAAAACAGGTGCATGCCAAATCAAGCTGCTGAGCTGTTGTTTGCCTGCTCCTGCCCTGTGTCTTCCTCATCCATCCAATCATTATTTCAAGGGTCGACACTGCTTCTTGAATGAATAAAGCTATCTACATATTTTGTATTCAGAGCAATTTGTGGGCAATTATAATGACATTGTTTCAGAGTTTATGAGTTCTGAGTTGTGCTCAAATCATTTAACTTGCCTTCCCAGAGAAAGTGCTGAAGAACGTTGGAGACAGCAAATGGGAAAGCTGCAAGAATTCTATGGAATATTCTCAAAAGGAAAATGCAATGAGTCCACTTATACAAACAGATATCCATATTTATATAAAGTGGATACTTTGAATTTGTGGAATGTTCAGAAATGTGTTTATACACCTTACTCTAATTTTCTGTGAATATAATCATTGAGACTTGGCAGTAAAAACACAAAGATCAAATTTGTAGCCATTAGAAAAGCTGTAGAAAGTTACTGTCCCAGGTAGATAGAAACAGTAAAGATGGCCTTCATCATCAGAAGTAAAGATGAATTAAAATAGATTTGGGGACTATGTAGTGCTTTTACACCCACTGACCTTTGCCCCTTTAATTTTCACCAGTATATGTGGTATGACAGAAAGTGGCATGACAGAAAATATAGCAGAGCCTGACATGAGAAACATTTTGTGAGTCCAATGCAGTGGTTTCAGGAAGTAACTTTTTATGTTGGTGGTAAGAGAATAAAAGTGAAGAAACAAACTGGTAAGCTTACCGTGTTCCAGGCATGTTCCAGGCAGTGCCCCAAGTGCCATATATATATTCATTCACTTAAATGAATACATATATATATATTCAATTAAATGAATACATATATATATTCAATTAAATGAATACATATATATTCAATTAAATGAACACATAAATATTATATATAATATATATAAATATTATATATAATATATATAAATATTATATATAATATATATAAATATTATATATAATATATATAAATATTATATATAATATATATAAATATTATATATAATTATATATATTCATTTAATTCTTAAACAACTCTATGAGGCAAACATGAAGTTCCAAGTGTCCAATGTCCCAACTTTCCAAGTGAAACAATTGGAGAACAGATATGTTAAATAATTTCCCAATATATCCTGCTAGTTAGAGACAAGCTGACATTTAAACTTATAGAAGATGGTTCTGTAGCTCATGCTTTTATTGACTTAACAATACTGCCTCTCAACAGTTAACAGGTTAAAAGGACATTTTTAATTAGGAAAATGTTAGCTCACTAGAAAGCAAAATTTTTAAACCTACTAGAGAAAGTTAAGAAAGTAGATAAAGCAAAATTTCCACAAAGACATATTCAGGTATAATTTTAATTTTAATCTTGGAAGAGAAAAGAGACATTTTGAACTAAAACAGAAGGAAAGACAGGCTGGGATGAAGATCAGGAAAACTACAGTTGCTTCCACTCAAGTAGAAGTGGAGAAATTAACGGCTGGCCAGTGGACACAGGGCAGGAGCCTGGAGAGTATGGAAACAGCTTGAAGTATCTCCTGTGGAAAACTTGACAGGGTCCCCAAAAAGCTAAAGCTAAATCAGATGACCCACTCAGGGCCCAGTGGGAGCCAGGTGCCACAGACTCAGTTATCTATTCATTAAGGCAATTTCTCTAGTGACCTGTTAATTTAACCTATTTCATCTATTATAAATTCAAAAGTTAGAAATTGTATCCCTTTTTAAAAGATCTTATATGTCTGATTATCACTAATTCAGACTGATCTTCTCCCCAATCAGTCCACATCTTTGATATTTTCTCTACTTACTATATTTCATCCATAAGACACAGATTTCTTTCAGATTTTGACATCTCAGAAATCTAAATGTCCTATACTCCATGATGAAATTGGGAGGATTTTTCTCCAGTGGTAAATGAAAGAATGATATATCTGACAATCTATGGTGATTTAGATTGGATGAACCACATCATTTACTTTGCCTCCAATTAATGTGAACACTTCCAAGCCAAGGAAAGGCAAGACATTTAACCTCAACACTACTCAATATTTCCATAGCTTCTTATCCTACCTAACACATTTGTATATGTTCTTTCCATTCATGTCAATCCTAAGGTGATAGATGTTTATTATCCCTTCCTTTCACAGATGAGAAATCCAGGATTCAGAGAAGTGAACTCTCCTGCACAAGGCCACTGGCTGACAGAGCCAGCAGCCTAATGAGGTCTTCTGGCACCAGCCTCTGCTCATCTGACTACCCACTATGATTACTCTTAGGCTTTTGCTCTGAGTAAGTGTCTCACTACCCTACATTTCAACTAAGGTCTGAAAACTACCTGTACAACTTTGGTTGTAACTGACAACCTTTTACTCAACAATGTAGAGAAATAGCATATATAAGAATCTTACTCCAAATCACCTTTTAATCCCAAACAATAATAAGAGGCATAGAAGCTGCCTGTAAAACCACTTTCTATTCTTTTGATTTTATAAGCCACAGACAACGTCAAAATTCCAGAGTCCATTTGCTGATATGTAGAAGCCTTCTTGTGTGCAACAAAACAATTTAAAAAAAAAAAAAAAAAAAAAAAAAAAACAAAGATCATGCAGAAAAAGTGCTCTGCAAAATTGAGGCAATATTTCGAGCTGATGGAATGAATAAAAATAGCCAATGTCAGTCAACAGCCAGTGGAAAAATAACCCTCAACTTGAGATTCATTTGAAGCCTACCAGAAAGACAGAGTGAAATATAACACAAAACTGTCACAGAAGTCTGTTATTTATAGAGAATTGAATTAAATATGACAATTGACCAATAGAATTATAATAGTTAACTCTATCTTTCAGGCATCATGAGATGGTGTTTACCTTACATTACCCAGAAAATGGACTGCAGATGATGATGAACTTCCCTCAGATTAAGAAGCAGCCAACAAACAAAACAATCAAACTTCCAAATTACAGTCTGGCTGAAGAATCAGAATTATTTTGAGAGTTTGGCAGCTAAAACAAATGAACTCAAAGCCATAGAGTTAGCAGGATATATTTGGAATGAGTGTCTAATTGCAGCCAAAGAGACAGGAAAGGCCAAGGGAGATGCTAGAGAAAGAAGGTAGTAAGGAAATTTTTTAATACACTCAGTCACATGGACACTTAACCAACTTCTATTACAGTCTCATGCTATTAGACACTAAAAGGTATTGCTAACGAATAGTAAATAAAACAGCATGGCACTAAGGCAGGGAGAGATCCAACATAGGCAGAATATGGTAATTTAACCAAATAAATGGAGACAATATTTATTCATGAACAATTGGTTTTGGAACAATTGGCCAGCAGTTTGGAAAACAAGGTAAAACTGGATCACCACTTATTTCCTTAAAACAAAATAAATTCCAAAGGAAACAGAAATCAAAATCCAAAAATTAAAACAAGAAGAATAATAGGAGAATATATAGGAAAATACTTTTATAATCTTGGAAAAAATGCTTTCTAATAACATCAAAAATAAAAAAAGCAGTTATTTATATAAGAAATGACCATTACATTTAACTCCATAAAACTGTAAAGTTTCTGCAGAGAAAAACATCTTCACAAACTGGGTTGAAGGATAAATGACAACATGGAAGAGCAATTTTTCAAATATATATCCAAAAAAACAAAGTACCAATTTTTTAAAAAGGTTCCTGAAAATAAAAAATTTTAAAAATAAAAAGGCAAAACCTAATTTAAAAAGCACTTCTCAAAAGAAGACTAAAACAAATGAATCTGCATGAAGAATCTTAGTTGGGTGATAAAAATATTCTAAAACTGGTTTAGGATGATGATTATATAACTTGGTAAATTTACTAAAAAAAAGACAATCATTGAATTGTACACTTGAAATGGGTGAATTATATGATATGTTAAATATGCCTCCATCAAGTTGTTAATAAATGACCGATAACAATTAAAATAGATGTTCTTCCTCATTAGTATTCAAAGAATGCTAACAACGCTTTTTCAATGGTCTCCTCCCTAAGCCTCAAGGACACCACATGGTGCTGGTTTTCTTCAGGCCTCTCTGATAGCTCCTCTGTGTCCTCTGTTCATTCCTTTACTTCTAGAGGTGGCCATGCCTTAGGCTTCTCTGTGAACCTCCTTCCCAGTTTATCACATTCACTCCCTAGGAGTTATCACCTGCTGAGGTTCTGTAGCAACACAGCAACATATTATAAAACAACATTCCAGACCTTCTTCCTAAGCTCCAGAATTATGTATCCTACTTTCTGCATGGCTGCACGCCACTTGGCTAAATCACCAATAGTCTTCAGTCCCATTTCTGCCCCTGCTCACAATTCTTCTCAAGAAGTCCCTCCTTTATAAATGGTATCTCTATTTTCCCACTTGCTCACGGCAAGACTCAGATTTATCTTAGGTATATTTCTACCCCTTGTGTAACCCATCTAATCAATTTCCTATTCCTATAAAATCTATGTCAAAAAATGCCTTTTGGTTCCATTTACTACTTTGCCATTTTACAGTCACTTTGCAGTTCAAACCATCATGATCATCTTCCATTGAACAATTCCAAAAGCATTCCAATTGGTTCCCACTCCTACTCTGTTCCTCACTAAACTATTCTCCCAAAACTGAAAACATGATTTTTTTTAATGCAAATAAGATTTTTGAGGTAGACACCAAGGTGCACCACTCAGATCCCCCTTCAATAAAGACTTGTCCATGGGCTAAGAGTGTTGCCAGCCCCTTCAGGGTTGTTGCAGCTGCAAAGAATTGCCTTGACCCAGGAGGTCACACTCCATCCTGGGGAGGCCTTCATCCAATGATTGGTCAATGTGAAGGTATAAAAGCCCAATCATCTCAACCCAACTGGGGACCCCCCTGGAGAACCATTATAGTTCCACTGCTCCTCGTGGGGTCAACCAAGGCTGTCACTGGGCCCAAACCCCAGTGCCCCTTATCTCTCTGCCCAATCCTTCTTCCTTCTCCTGCTTCCACATGTGTTAATCCAAGACTAGTCCTTCTAGTGAACATCCTTCTCACCAAACTCTGGCTCAGATTGCATCCTCGGGAACACTGTGTACAAGACTTTTGAAACCATGTGATGGGTTCATTTGGGTCCTACTGATCCAGACACATTCCTCCCTTCCACTCTCTTGCCCTATTCTGCTGCATGTTTGTTTTCAAATATACCAAATTCCTGCAGGTCTCAGAATTATTGTGTTTGGTGAATCCAAAATAAGGTTTCATCCTGATGATGGCATCCAAACTACTGTAGACTATGGTATAGAGACCACTCACAGATAACACATTTTTTCACTTTACATGCTTCTTAGAGGAATGGCTCTTAGGTGTGACATTCTCTATAGCACCTGGCACAGAGCTTTGCTCACAAAAGATACTCAATAAATAAATAAAATGTGTATGGATTAGGTTACTTGGCAGCAAATATTCTATTGCAGGACCAAATCGCTGTCAACAAGGGCATGCTCAAAACAGCTCTTCTACTAGAACCAAAGCAAAACTCCAGAGACACGAGAGACAATTGACACAAAAAATTTACAAATGTCTTCTATGGTTGAGATCAGAAATTCTTTCAAGGAAAACTAAAGCACAACCCCAGCAGTGAGTCATACTCAAGGTATTTAAAGAAGTAGCAAGAAGTACATTGGGCTGTCTTTTCAACTCCAATTTACCACATCTCAGAATCTTCCTTTTAGGAAAGATTTCTTCTTGAACAATTCCATACTAAATCTTTCCTCTTCTCCTGTTGAAACTTTATGCAAGTAGATTCAAAGACAAAGAATTCCTTTTCCCACCTATTCATAGAATATCCTTTCTAATCCCAAGGCCCCTTACTTAATGCCATTTTTCTATCCATTCAGGATCCCTATGAACAAACTCCTATGATTCCAGTTTGTGTGTAAGTACACATAGTTAATTATGATGGACTATACATTCCTGAAGCTAACTGTGGCCGCTTTAAGATGAACCTCCTTCTAAAAACAAAACAAAAAAAAAGAAGAAGAAGAAGAACCTCCTTCTTAAAAGGCCCTTGGAAAGTAAGCATAGTGATTTAAATAACTAGCTGGGTGTGGTGGTTCACACCTGTAATTCCAACATTTTGGGAGGCTGAAGTGGGAGAATTGCTAGAGCCTAGGAGTTCAAGACCAGCCTGGGCAACATAGGGTGACCCCATCTCTACAATAAATGAAAAATTAGCCAGGTGTGGTGGCATGTGGCTGTGTTCCCCGCTACTCAGGCAGCTGAAGTGGAAGGATCACTAGAGCCCAGGAGTTTGAGACCAACCTGGGCAACATAGGGAGATACCATCTCTACAAAAAATAAAAAATTAACCAGGTGTGGTGGCATGCACCTGTGCTCCCATCTACTTGGAAGGCTAAGGTGGGAGGATGGCTTAAGCCTAGGAATTTGAGGCTGCAGTGAGCTGTGATTGCACCACTGCACTCCAGCCTGGGAAACAGAGCAAGACCCTGTCTCAATAAATAAATAAAATAATTAACTAAAAATTTCAGAAAAAATAAATAATCCATTTGCTCCCAAAAGATCTCCAAGAGAATAGTACCATGACTATACAGGCAGGATAATTTATCCTTGATCATGAGTAATACATTTGTTTTTGCATTTTTGTATTGGTAGATAAACAGCTCATATTAGGAAAAATCATTATGAAACAACTCTTAAAGACATGAGGAAGAGGAACATGGATAAAAAAACAGGTAGTAGAAGTTGGTGGGAGAAAAGGGATAACAGATCACCCTTAAACAAGCCAGAAACTTAATTATCACCTTTAGTTAAATCCAAACACCCAGTCTCCTGTTTCAAGGAGACCAACTCACAGAATATTTTTCATGACTAACCTTATGTTTGCCACCGAAGATTAAAAACTAAATATTATTTGACAAGTTTTTATATGACGACATAAAGAGTGGCTAGTGCCCACTGTTGACTCAGACATTTCTGCCAACCTCTTTTGCCTGCCAAAATATAGCTTTAATAAGCACACATAAATTTTATTTTTAATAAATAACCACAAAATAGTTTCATAAACATACTAAACTGTGGATAATTGTAGCTCACAATGAGTATGTGTTACAGTTTCGGTAAATAGAAGTTACACAGTCTGAAGCTGGCACACGCTAACCCCATCGTATGGATTGATGTCAAACCAGCTCATGCTGGAACACCCTGGTGATTTTCTTGGTAAGCGGCCTATGTGCTAACTACTTGGGCTCCTGCCTTCTTCCAGCAGCCCTCCTGTTTGTCTATGCAGACATAAGGTTTCAGAGTCCCAAGAATTTAAAAGGATAGCTGAGGTCTCTGCTTGGTGTCCCAAAGGGTCTTTGCGGTAAGAAAAGTTCTTTATGCCCTGACCAACATGTAGACACCTATGATACTTTAAAATGAATAAATAAAGGGCATTTGGGGAAATAAATACTGATGTGATGAGAAGGAACCAGTGAGAATAAACTGTTCTTTCTAACTAACTTTTCTTGGAATTTACATGTTCCTTTTACTCAAAAGATCCTTTTGGAAGAGTGTATTGCCTTTTCCTCTGTTGGCAGACATTTCTTTCTCTTTTTTTTCCTTTTCTATTTTTTTATTCCTTGAAAAAAGCAGCTTATTGAAAGCTTAATGAATTTTTTTTTTCTCTGTTAGAAATCAGCTTTATTTTTAAGCTTCTTTAACCACACATGTGCTTTGATGAACCTCCCTCCCATTCGTGGAAAAGAGCTCTAGGTTCCTAACACTTCCAGCTCCAATTCTCCACATTCTCCTCCACTTCACATCGACCCCTGGGAAACTTAGAGTGAGAAAAGTCAAAGGGGGAATTTTTTTTTTTTTTTTTTTTTTAACGTACTGAGCTTCCTTTTGAAGATGAGGAAAGAGAGTTTTATCTTTAGTAAAAACAGGCCCTTTTGTGGAAAGGAGACGTGATGATTGATCAAACAGCATTCAGAATTCCAGGGATGCCAAGATATCGCTGGGTTAAATGGTGGAGATGACCCAAAGACCCTGTGCTGTTTGAAAATAAATAAAATTACTCCGGCAACATGTTCCGCATTCCTGTTTGTACTCGGCAATCTACACGCTTTACATTCTGCCTGTGGTTACCTTCACTCAGGTCTTAGCTCACAGTTGAATTTATTCAGTCAGAATTTACTGCAAACTTCCTTATGGGGTGCATGAAACCGGGCCGTAGGACGGATGGGGCAGTGTGCATGGTAAGGAGGCAGGATAGAGCAAGAGGGTGTCCCCGACACCAGGAAGTGCTCAGCCTGAGGCCTTGGAATATCGCAGAGCCATGGATTAAGGGCCTCATGAGCACAGGGAGAGAGTGACTCACTCTGCTGGAGGTTGACCTCCATCAGGAGGAATGCCTCGTGGTGTTTTGTGACCTATGAAACATTGGCAGCCTGCAGTGCTGCCGCACAATTCTGTTATGTTTTTCAGCACTGCCAAGGGTAGGTTTCTCATCTTAACCTCAGTCCTCCTCCAGTCTGCATCCTTTACAATCCTACACAACCCCCAGCAATAGTTCTCTAAGTACACCCTCCCTGACTCCAGTTAACCATTTTTTCTACCCTCACCCCAAATTAAATTCAACTCTCTCTGTGTATTTCTTATTAAACAGCTATGTGTAGAAAGCTATGCAGGACACAGAGGTGCAAGATCTTGTGCATCAAAAAGCTTATCACCCAGTAGGAGAGTTAAACACGTAAAAATTTAGGTGGAAACAAAAATGTTGTAATAGAACTGCAAGTGCTGTGAGCACTTAGACAAAGTAGTGACACGTTTTGGTTCAGCAAGATTGTGAAGTTTTCACAAAGGTTCTGGCACATAAACTGAACCAAGATGCATGGACACGTTTCCTAGAGCTCCAAGGAACAGCATGAGCAAAAGACTAAAGATATGTGGGTAGGCAGCCAAGGGTGTTTGAATTTGAGTGCGGCCAGGGCATAGGATAGTTAGAGAAACAGAAAAAGAGCTGGAAGGGTTGGTTCAGGCCAGATCAAATCCAAATCAAGAAAAGTAAATGTTACTCTGTGAGTAATGGGGAAGAGTTGAAGTTTTCCTGGGAAAAAAATAACTTCCACTGCCCTGTGGTTAAGAATGCTAACCCTGGTCCTGGCTAGCACGGTGAAACCCCGTCTCTACTAAAAATACAAAAAATTAGCCGGGCGTGGTGGCGGGCACCTGTAGTCCCAGCTACCCGGGAGGCTGAGGCAGGAGGATGGTGTGAACCCGGGAGGCGGAGCTTGCAGTGAGCGGAGATCGCGCCACTGCACTCCAGCCTGGGCGACAGAGCCAGACTCCGTCTCAAAAAAAAAAAGAATGCTAACCCTGGAAGCAGTGAGAAGGATTGATTAGACAGGATCAAGGCAGGAGCTGGAATGGACCCATGTAAAGGACCCAATAAGAGTAAGCATAGAAGACTTTTAGATAAGAAGCCTTGTAGAGGCTGAAATAAATGTTTTCCTAACATGGACAAGCAAGGCTCCACCATCCTGCCACTTTTCCTTTTTTAGCAATCAAGCAAGCGACCAAAGACATCAGATGTTAATAAAATGAAATGGCTATAGACAGCACTGTACAGAACCAATAGAACCTTCCACAGTAATGGATACTAAGCACTTGATGTGGAATCACTCTGACTAAAGAACTGAATTTTTCATTTTGTTTAATTTTAATTACTTTTAGTTGACATAGTCCTATGTGGCTAATGCTATCATATGGGACCGTGTAGCTCTAAAGAATAAAATTATATTGGCTGAACCAGAGATTCAAAGCATTTTGGAAAAATTTACATTATTCTTCTACCAGCCATCAGAGTTCAGTGGTGTTGCTGGATTTAGAAGATGGTGTCTACCTATCAAAAGCCCCATGTTAACATATAATAAGATGCAGCGCCTGTATTTAGCTCAGGCATGAAAAAACTTCAAAACATTTTCACTTTCAAAAGGGATCCCTTTGAGTTGTCCAGAAGAATCATCTTATCTCCCTTCCACTCAGGATAGCCTATCAGTGGGCAGTAAGATCATGGAGGTCAGGAAGAGGGTGATTAGTTCTCTCTGACTTCAGAGAGGAGGACCTGTCCTCGACTATCTATTTTCCAATGAAAGTTTCCCAATGAGTCATTGCCCCACTATAACCTAAGCACAGCAGAATGGCCATGGTGTGTCATTAAGTGTTTTTGTAAGTTGATTTGTGGTGTTAACTTTCTGGATCATAGAAATGGTTTTCCTCAGTATTTTTTCTTCTGTAGGTTTGGAGTCAAGAATTATAATCAGTTGCTAAGACTTTGAATTCTCCAGGTAGTTATTTCAAGAACATCCTTTTGCATGTTTCTTGGAAACTGACTCCTTGTTGTATGAATTCAAATACATTATATGTGGTGGCTACTGGCCAGCTCTCAGGACACCTGACCTTTTTGGCACTTCACTCCTTATATTCCGTTATGGAATATGGTAAAATCTCTTATGGACTAAGTAAAACCAGGATTAGATAACTTTTTACTTGCTTATCTCTCCAACAAAATATATAAGAGAAGCACTGGAAGAAATTTAGCAATTTAGAGACTATTAAAATAACATTTAATTTACACATTGATTATTTCTAGTAGAACAAGTGTTTTGAAGATGGCTATAATAATATGAATCTTTGATAACCTTTAAAAACAGAACAGATTGCTCTGAAACCAGATGAAACAAATAGATCTTCCTAAAGCCACAAAGAAGAAATAATGCTTTTCAAACTGTGGGCCACAACCAGCTAGGTTATGAAATCAATTTAGTGGGTCAAACCAAATTTTAAAACTAGAACAGAATAGAAAATATCAGTGTACCTCACACATATTAAAGGTAGAGAATGCTGTATTATAAAACTATCAGTTGCGTTTGTGTCAGTGTGTTCTAAGTTGTGATGTAAAATAAGTATTTTTTTTACAGAGTATTACTTTACCAAGAGCTTAAAAGCCACTGATTACCAAATGAGAGGACCTGAAGTTTCTTGCTGTTGTTCTAGGTAACAAATTGTTCGTTTTTTCATTGTTCTAGGTAACAGATACTTATCAAACATCTGTTCTATGCCTGATATTGAATTCAGTTATAAGGTGAATACATGGCTACTTCCTTCAAGTAATGTATCATCTAACAACATATAGACACAAATAATTATAACACAATGAGCACTATAATAGACATGAAGAGGTAGGTTAGAAACATGGCAGAGGGAGCCTCTACTTCTGCATGTGACAGAATGCAGAGAGGAGACACGACAAATACTTCACAGAGAGAGTGGCATTTGATGTCATCCTTGAAAAGTGACCTGGAGGAACAAGAGAAAGGCATTCCAAGAAAATGGAACATTTTCTGTAAAGGTTGAAATGTGACTTGTACTATGCCTGGAGTCTGGGGTGGTACTCTAAATCTTACTGCACATTTTAGTCACTTAATATAGCCTTCAAACTTAAAGATGTAGTGAAAATGGAGATAGTTTATTTTCATTACATTTGAATTGTTAGTAATATGCTGGTGTTTGATTCAGATCTTATAACCATCCCTTTTGAGAGCAAAGCTTTTCAAATGGAAGAGTTCCTCTCAAATAGGTCAAATGTTACGCTTCCTAGGGAAAAAAACAAAATTCATCTGCATTATAACAGGGTTTAGCAAGAAGTCATGTAAGCCTCAAATTCCTTTATTTTGCTGGTTTGAACAAAACAAATATTTATTAGAAAACAAAATAATTGTATGTTGTAAGAGAATCAAGAAAATTAGGTCATGCTTTGTTATAACTGTTATTGGACATAGATCATTTAACTTAATTTCACACTTAAAAATTTAAATTACATGGTAGGGGTGGGAGGTAGAAATTGAGGCCCAGAACATCAGGTATGTGTGTCATGAATAATCATAAAAGGCTTTAGAGCCAATTTAGGCAATATTGCTAAGCATTAAATTATAGAATTGAAAGTACTAATTCAAAATAAAACTTTTCATTAATTTTTTTCTTGGTATTATTTACACTGAGTGTGACTATATTAGTTATTTATTTCAAATCATTCTGCTTTCTTTCCTTTTCCATGATTCCTCACAGAAGTGCTTTTAGAATAGCGTTTCAACTCACAGGCACTAAATGATATAGCAAGATCTAACAGAACTTTATATATTAAGCAAAGTAATAGCTAAAAAGAGATCAGCAATATATTATTGCAGACTAGGTAAATAATCTTAGTAATTCTTCTAAAGGTAACATGTGAATGAGCATTCTTTCTTTGTGATAGGAAAACTATTTTAATTACTTTTCAAACAATCTCAAAGACTGAAAATGACCCTTGTATTTTAGATTTTGAAAATTCCATGAGAATTGCCGCTGTAAAGATTTTGATGTGGCCTTGAGATGTAATCTTATTCCCCAAAAGTGACTGTTATTTTATTTTACCTTTTGAGAATAATGACTTTCATTTGAAATGAGAAAATAAATAATAATATTTCTAAGCTTTGCCATAACACAGTTTCAAAACAAAAGTTAAACCATCCTGCTCAGGTACCTATTAAATTTTTCAGGTCTTAGAAGAAAGAAGCACAGTAATTATAATTGCAGACTCTACGAAAGACTTAAAAGTCAAACAAACCCAAAAGAATCATAACTTTTTAAAGCAGTTCTCAAGGGTTTTCCAGAATAAAAAAAGTGATTATGAGTGAGTTTGTGTTTGGATTTGATTTTCATCCTGCGGGAGTGAACATTAAACCAAAAATACATATATCTTGGAGGAAAAGCTGCATCTTCTTTCCCCAACTGTCTGAATGCTCTAATGTCAGATTTTTCAAATTCTTCTCTACCTTGGAGGAATCAGATACTTCCAGGAGCACCAGGATGGATGCTTTTCTTTTCAGCAAGACTTCAATTGTCTACCTGTTTATATAGGAGAAGCTCTGTAATTTAATCTCCACCACAGAAGACAATCATTATGATTAAATGAGGCACTGGTTTAACAAGGTACACCTAATAGGCACTTCTGCTCATCAGATCTTGCACAAACAACATTCTTTCATTGTGCAACATGTAAAATAACTTCTTCGTCCTGTTGTAGCCTCTGACACTAGGCACAGCATGCTACCTCTTGACTGACTTTTCACTGGAAAGCAGAAAAGACATCACTTTGTCCTAGAGACCGTGGCCGCTGTTCATGTAGCCTGTATGAAAGCAGGAAAGGGAGACATTTTTTCCACTGTTTGCACTCACTGCGGGATTTGGGGTATACCACACAACAGAGGACATGTCTCTCTAAGCACATGGTGAAAAGAACGTGCCTCAGAGAACACAGCTTTTTGCAAACTCAATTGGTTTGCTCAGTTTATATATTATAAATTTCCTCTCCCTTATCCTCTTATTCAAACAGATGCATGTGCACGCACACACACACACACACACACACACACACAATTTGAAGAAAGTCAGCCGAAACCAAAAAGACCCTGTAGAGAAGCAAAAGCAAACGAAAGGAAGACAAAGCTTTAAAAAGAGGAGAAACAAATGTTAAAAGGGAACACAACCCAGGTTAAGAATCCTAGAAAAGGGAAAAAAAAATACTTGAGCACTGTAAAAAGGAAAATATTTCAGAGGAGTGAAAAAATACCCAGCAGAACTGCAGTTCATGAGTGAATTTATGAACCGTCACTTCCTTTCAAGCCCATAGGTGGAACACATGGATCAGCTTCTCCTATCTCTCTCTAGTGTCTTGGCTGTTTCCGTGTTTTTCTCACCATATCTCACATTTTTCTTCATTTGGTAGTTTTTTTGTCTTTTTTGTTTTTCAAACCTCCCTCCTTCTCAGGAGGTGAATAGAAGGTGGCCCCTCTATAAATGACTATTATCCCTTCGGGGTGAGGAATGTGGAAGAACCATGTCAGGAATTCCAAGCAGCCCAACAGCATTAAGCTGAGGCAGAGTTGTTTGCAGAAGGGAAAGTGAGAGAGCCTGGACACACGAATAATGGAGCTGATGTCCTCAGAAATCATTGCAGCTTATGTTTCCCATTTAGGTTAAAAAAAAAAAAAACTGATAGAGACACAAAGAGGCACTATGAACTTCTAGCATTTTGCTTAGATACGGAACTTATTACTATGTGTTCCTTCCATCCATTTCAGACTTTGGGGCAAGAGAAGCAGTCACCTCCCAGAATTTTTCAAATCCTGCCTTGTGAAGCAAATATCACAGCTGCACCCCTCCCGTATTATGCATTCATGAGGTAACTCACAGAGGAATGCATTCTTCCCCAAGAGCTGCTTTGCTGGAGTTTCTAGAGTAGAAAGGAATTAAGTGTAGATATGGCAGAGATCCCCAAATTTTATATTAGAAAAGAGAAACCAGAAACCAGACTTAGCTGCTTTTATATGTGTGTGTGTGTGTGTGTGTGTGTGTGTGTGTGTGTGTGAGAGAGAGAGACAGAGAGAGAGAGATGGAGATAAATAAAAACATAAATAGGTATAGATAGATTAGATAGATATATCTAGAAGATCAACAATGTATATGTCAGAGGCAAGTGAACCAGTGCAATTCCATCTTGAATACAGGCTGGGTAAAATGAGGCTGAGACCTATTGGGCTTCATTCCCAGATGGTTAAGGCATTCTAAGTCACAAGATGAGTTAGGAGGTCAGCACAGGATACAAGTCATAAAGACCTTGCTGATAAAACAGGCTGCAGTAAAGAAGCCAGCTAAAACCCACCAAAACCAAGATGGCCACAAGAGTGACCTCTGGTCGTCCTCACTGCTACACTCCCATTAGAGCCATGACAGTTTACAAATGCCATGGCAACGTCAGGACGTTACCCTATCGGTCTAAAAAGGGGAGGCATGAATAATCCACCCCTTGTTTAGCACATCATCAAAAAATAACCATAAAAGTGGGCAGCCAGCAGCCCCCAGGGTTGCTCTGTCTATGGAGTAGCCATTCTTTTATCCCTTTACTCTCTTAGTAAACTTGTTTTTGCTTCGCACTGTGGACTTGTCCTGAATTCTTTCTTATGTGAGATCCAAGAACTTTGTCTTGGGGTCCGGATCAGGACCCCTTTCCTGTAACACATATATGCGTATACATATATATATACACATACATACATACGTGTGTGTGTATATATATATATATGAAAATATATAAAATATTTCAAAGGAGTGAAAAAACACCCAGAACTGCAGTTCATGAGTGAATTTATGAACTATCATTTCCTTTAACATCATTTTCTATAACATATATATGTGTATACATATATACACACACACATACATACATACATATATGTGTGTGTATATATGTATAAAATATATATAAAATATTTCATAGAAGTGAAAAAACACCCAGCAGATGGAGTGACATGGGGAAACATTTTGCTTGTTTCCCCATCTAAACTTCCCAAACAATTGGCAAGTTCAGAGCTAATTGCTACACCATTGATTGGGTTATGAAAGGCTCCAAAAATGTAAGGGGCCAACACAAGCAAAATGTTTCCCCATGTCACCCCATCTACTGGGTGTTTTTTCACTCCTTTGAAATATTTCATATAATATTATATGAAGAAATATTTCCTATATATTATATGAAATAAATGTTTCCTATATATTATATGAAATAAATGTTTCCTATATATTATATGAAATAAATGTTTCCTATATATTATATGAAATAAATGTTTCATATATATATAAAGGTGAGATGGGGAAGCATTGTATATATATACACACACATATATATGTATGTACACACATATATACACACACACATATATATATATGTATGTGTGTGTGTGTGTATATATATATATGTAAAATGCTTCCCCATCTCACCTTTTTAACACCGTGTGGCTATTCTTGTGTGCATATGTCTTTTCACACAAAGGCGATATTTATGACTCACCATCAAAAAGTTACACAAAAAGTTACCTAAAGACTACCACGGATTTTCAATGACCAAATCATGACCTAACTTTTGGTCTTGCCCCTGAGGACTATATCTAGGTAGCCGCTCATCAAGAAGCAGCAAATATATCTGCAGGAGTTTAGACTTTAACACTAACTTATTTGCATGTGGTCCTCAATTTTTAGAGCTCATGTGCACTGATGTGAAATCTCTTCTTATCCCACCCTCAAATTCTGGCTTAAATATCAGAACAGCTGTTCTTCATGAGATGATGGAGATGCTGATGCTGATAATAATGGAGATGATGATGATAATGATGTGATGGTCGTGGTGACAGTAATGGTAATAGCAGTAATAAAAACCAACAACTACTGAGAGTTACCATTTGGCAGGCATGAAGCTAAGCATGTTTCATGGATTATCTCATTCAATCTTCCAAACAACTCCATGAGCCAAGAGTTATATCCCCATTCAGCAGGTGGAAAAACTGAAGCACTAAGGTGTCAGGTAAATATTAAATATCATACTCAAGGCCACACATTGGTAGGTGACAGAACCCAAATTTGAACGAAGAAAATCCACCTTCAGAACTTGTGCTGTTAATGTCTACTATCTCCTGCACGATGCCCATGCATGTTCTGAACACTGAGAGCTTGGGCTCATCCATCAGATGTTCAGGCCAGGCACAGTGGGGATGAGGCGTGCATGTGTCTAAGTGTGAAAATGTATTCAGCTGAGTGTCTCTGGGCAAGTTTAGTGCCAATTGCTACACAATTGATTGGGTTATGGAAGTCTCAAAAAATGTAAGGGGCCAACACAAGCAAACTGTTTCACAGTCTGGCTATTCCTTTCACACAGACAAAGTCAGCAAGGCCAGCCCTACAGCAATGCAGAAAACATCTCCTGAGTGGATTCTTCACGGCTTTCCCAGCCGATGCACCCCAAACACCAACAATCCAAGACCTGTCATTTGTGTTCTGATACTCCACCCGAGACCTGAAATAAAATGCAAATACAATATATAAACCCATGGTCACACTAGATAACCGGGACCTGAGGAAAGAGGCAGAAACTTTTTGATACTAAAGAGCTCTAGAAGGATCCAAAGTTCACAGTACCCCCAACCCAACCCCTCACAACTGCTGCCACTCACACACACACACACACAAATACACATACACACACACCTGACAAATGCCATCAAAGTAGCAGACAAAAGCAGTCATACAGCAGTAGACAAAATTATTAGTAAGTGTTTCAAAGGGATAATGAAAGTGAAAGAGGGAAAAATCCTTCATTCATTCTATACAGTAATCATTTATTCAACAAATATGGTGTATCGATACTTATGGATATAAGTTAAGGAACTGCCAGTCTAGTGCAAGAGATAGACAAATGACAGAGTATAGAACATTCACCATTTTTATTAGTAAGCCTTTTCTGTGGATGACTCTGTGTTATTTACATACGCATAATTTTTTAACAGATTTGAATCAAATAATGTATCTTATGTAGGGATTAACTAGTGTTTGGGGGTTCTACGTATGTCTCTTCCAATAGAAGAGTTAGTGGTCAACTCTTAAATGTGGTTAATTTTAAGGATCAATAAATCTTGACTACACAGTTAGTTTCTTTACCTAATTTTTGGCTCAATTCCTGAATTTTAGGCAACCACAACCTGACTTTAGACATATCTTCAAGTAACTTTAATTAATGTATACTAGTGTGGTATAAGAGATGACTAAGTACTATGTTATAATACATACATAGGCCTCTCCTTTCTCAAAACGACTTTATAATTGGTTATGGTAATGAGACAGGTATATAAATAACTTTGCCACAATAGGCATACAAATTATTGCGAGAGAAAGATAGGTACAAAAGATCATATTTGGTTGAAGGAATTCAGACACAGTTTTTCTTTTAATTTAATCTAAAATCTTCAGATAAGAGAAGCTTTTTTAAAAAATGAAAAGTCAAATTCATAACAATTCTCAAATTTTAAAAAACATAATATTCAATATCCTTTATGTCTGAAAACCTCAGCATTTTCTTGTGTATCAGATGTTTAGGCAGCTAATGGACTCAGCCGGAGCCTTTTGAGAAGGTGTGAGTTTGTCCATACTTAGTAATGCCCACACTTGTAACACTCGTCAAAAAGGCTAGTTTCAGGTATGGTTTGACTCAGAGGCTCAAATAAAGACTTGAATAAAAATGTCTCCATCTCTGTACTCTGCCTCCTATTGTATTAACTTCATTTTCAGTCTCCATGTTGTGACTCCTGTCAACTCTGGGCTCATTCTTCCATGCTCAGTCTAGCAGAGAAGAGAAAGTCTTTTTTCCCAGGAGCCCTTCCACCTTCCTTGGATTCACTCTTTCCTACCTCTACAACGATCATTGTGGGTAAGGGGCTTTGATGCACTAAATGACCAAGCTTGAATCACAGATTTCATTCCTAGTGTCAAATATGACACCCTACCAGAACCAGATGGACAAAGAGTAGAAGAAGATTGTCCCTCAAAGAGAAGGAAGTGCATCTGATGCTGACTGTTTCAAACAAATAGCTTCTGCATATATTTCATTCTCCTGAGGGAGATCATATACACATTAATCTTATATTCCATTTATGCATAAAGCAGAGTCAATGAGAAATTAACAAAAGCAAAAATAATTATATTATTTTGTGGTTGTATATTTATATTTATATTATATATATTATATTTATATTATTATGTGGTTTTTGAACTAAAGCCTCGATCTAAATAATTGATTCTTAAATCTGAGGTTGACGTTCAATGAAGGGTTCCACAATCCCTTGAAATCTTGGTCTTCTCTAATGTAAACTCTAGAATCGCTCCTGCTGAGCTCAATGATGCAATCTGCTCCCCTTCACAGGGCTTGCCTTCCATTGATGGGAAAGGGTCTCTGAGAAGAAAAGACATGCAACCCTCTTCAATAAAACACATGTGGAGAAATTGGGAGAAACGGCATCCCTCAACCTTGTCAACACATTGAAGCTAAACAGGAGAATATACGCAGAAGCAGGAAACAACCAGACTACACATTGCGTGCTTGCCTACCAGCCCTGCTCTGTTCTCAAGGCAGATTCTTACTGCAGAGACTGTCCAACTGCAGAAAATGTACAATGGCTCTGAGAGTACTATTCAGTGCCAGAAATATAGGAAAGGAGGAAGGACCATAAATGCATATTAATGAATTTATTCCAGAGCAGATCATGCTTTTTGCTAACATAATAGCAAACCAAGACCAACATTCTGCAGTCACAACTATTAAACACACTCAAACACCCCACCAAAACATACTTTTCCCCATCATGTCTTTTCAGATGATTATCATTATATTTCCAGTATAAAATTTTTTGCAAAGGCATCTTAAGTTGATTTACATTCTCTTTGGAAGTAAGTGGTGTTATACATGAACCCCAATTGTTGTCAGGAAAATAGCATGTCCTTAAAAAATGTCTTTTTTTTTTTTTTTTTTTGAGACGGAGTCTCGCTCTGTCACCCAGGCTGGAGTACAGTGGCGTGATCTCGGCTCACTGCAAGCTCTGCCTCCTGGGTTCTCGCCATTCTCCTGCCTCAGCCTCCTGGATAGCTGGGACTACAGGTGCCCGCCACCATGCCTAGGTAATTTTTTTTGTATTTTTAGTAGAGACAGGGTTTCACCATGTTAGCCAGGATCGTCTCGATCTCCTGACCTTGTGATCCGCCCGCCTTGGCCTTCCAAAGTGCTGGGATTACAGGAGTGAGCCACCGTGCCTGGCAATAAATGTCTTATAAGTTGAATTAATAATGATGGCTAAAAGGGTAAATGCACCCTGCGTGGGTAGAATATCATAATTTTAACAACAGCCTGCAGAAGCCAGTCTAGAGACAGCACCATGACTCAAAGGAATGACTAATATCAGGAATTTCACACACCATGGTAGATGCAAGAGGGGAAACTGTCAGCTTGTACTCTATTTGGGGAATTCCTGATTCCACTATTTATCTTGCCAATAAGTAGAATGAGTTTCATCTGCATTAAATCTACTTATACTAAAGTAGCAACCTCTGAAATAAGTCTTGTCATGTCCACCAGCCTCATTCAAATTAGACTGATTTTCTAAATACAGTCAGTTTTTTGGCAAGATTATTTCCCTCATAAAAAAATTAAACATGACAACTCATATATGATTAAGAAGTTTTTGAAGAATCTTAAAAACATGCTTGATGAAATTATACATTTATGTGATGACAGCTCCAACATACTCAAATATAAACGCCCAGGTCTACACATTGCACAAGTCCAGAGGGAGTGCCATTCGTGTTGAACTTTGTATAAGTGGTACTTCCTGGAGATGGACAACGAATCATTCTCTTAAAATGTAGTGTGTTTATGTATGTGTGCTTGTGGATGTACACACATCCTATACCTACATCTATATCTGTCTGTATCTGTATCTCAAACTAGATTTGGTCTTTCAGAAAAAACCTCTTCCTCTACTCAACAGATAACAAACTGACTTGGGATTTCCCATGAATCTGTAATGTGGAAGCTACCTTCAAGCCATTCATATCCCCCTATTGCCATTCTACTTTCGAGGAACTGTAAATTATACATGAATTCTTTAGCCATGTATGCCTTGTCCATAAATGTATTTAGGAAATTCATTTTGTTCCTTCCTATAATGTTATTATATACTTACTATTGAGACTTTTGAGTATGTATGTGTGTGTGCTTGTGTGTGTGTGTGCATGCATGTGTGACAGAGAAAGAGTAACCAAAATATCCATTTATTTCAAAACCATGGCAACCATAAACAAAGTCCTTTTCCATAAATCAGGAGAACAGGTTGTATTGCACATGTCAGGAACCAAATACATAGCCTGAGCAAGGCACTTCCACTTCTGAATCTTACTGTAATTTTAAAATTGCATATTTAATTTTAAATAAGTTATAATTTATTAGTTGGTGAAGATCTACTTAGTAGGCTCAAAATATACAGACTATCCTAAGTGGATTCAACAGTGAAAATAAGCTATACACTTCTGTCAAGACTTACAAAAAGTCATAAGCTGAAAACAAAATTGAGAAATCTGACAGAAGGTATAATATTTTATTTTAGGTGAAGTTAATGTGAATTAATTGTATAAAGCTTCCCAATTCCAAAAATGAAAATCAAGCTGGACTGTAAGAGGAGTAACACTTAGTTAATCTATTCAAACTGGATCTCAACCAAGTTTCCAGAGTAGAAGAGATGTATGACTGGTTACTAGTTCCCAGTACAAGTTTCCGTTTTCAAAATATTTCCTTTAAAAGAAAAAAAGAAAAGGGCAGAATACCAATTTTGAACTTTAAAGAAAAATATCGTTGCCATGTGTATTCCTGAAACTCTGCTTAATGCTGTCTCACTTTTTCCCTTTACCTTAACATTTCTCTAAAAAGAGACATTGTCCAATTAACATGATCCTTTTTTGTGGACAGGGCCACCATCATTTAGTATCCCAGAGAGAGGAAGAGCAAGCGTCTACAACAATACAGCATTTCACGTACTTAATCCTTACCACTAAGGTAACCCATTTATTTTTCCCTTATTTCCTCCTATATAGAATTTCCTGTAAAATGTACATTTATACTCTGCTGATTTATATCTGTGGGAAATCAATGTCTTTCTTAATGCTTCAGAGATTTGACATAACCCATTCTTAGCAGCAACAAGATTATATTCATGGAGATAATTTGCCTGTGAAATACTACCCAGCAGTCTTTTGAACCTGTTACCATCACTTTGCTCTGTGGTGCATTTTGTCTTTCCTGATTAAACGGTGTTTGCAAACAAAATATTTTCACTAGTAAACCAGGTCAGAAAGCTGTCTTGCGCTTGCTAAGACAGTGACACATAGAGATATATCATTCATTTCTGTCAAATTCAACTCCTTCCTACTTCTCTAAAAACAATCGTTTTGCAGATGAGCGAGTCAACAGTTGACACCAAGTTAACCAAGAGTTTTCTTACTGCTCTTAAGATCTCAGAGATCTTTAAGTGGGAGACATTGAGCCCGGAACAATCCACCTGATATCACCTTTTTGTTAAATGTATAACAACACTGATATCCAAAGTGTTTAAAAGACATATCCAACATACCACAGATGATTAGTGCCAATATCAAAAAAAACAGGCTTAAGTCTTTGGCTACTGTTGCTGGTTTCAAAGGAATCCAGTAACATGTAACATCTAAATAATTTCGGAGTGGGTATATTCATCATTTTGCTACAACATAGGATAAAAGTCCACTTCAGAGAATAGTCTGGAAAAACCATCAATAGCTTACCAAGAAAAAGGACTTTTCTCCCACCCTGTGAACCCACAGAATGGGGGTGCCCATTACACAGGGTGGGCAGAAGTTGCTCTATCAACTGCATTTTATTCCAGAAGTCTTTCTTAGTGGCACGGTCTTGGGCAAGAGGCAGGACACTCTGAATGGCTTTTCTACGGGAACAGCAGGGAAAGCTTAGAGGTGTTCTAAGAAAAGGGACTCGCATGAAGGCCATCTTGAGACCTTTTATTCTGATGAATCAAATCCAGCCCTGGCCCATAAAACTGGCTCTTCTGCTACCTCCTCTGCCTTCCCAAGAAAGGATTCAGGAATAAATCCTTCTTCTCTCCCCGTTACCCATTCTCCCATCCACAGTGAAGAGGAAGATGACAAGAGCATCTCTTGGCAGAGTTGATGGGACCGTGCATCTTTGCACGTGGATCTCTCTTGGAAACAACGTGTCCTATAGGGCAAGTGCTTTCTTCCTTCTGTCTCTCCATCTGCCTTGAGAAGGGCTCCCTTACCCCAGCTACCCAGCTATACAGCCTATGACTGGGCAGGTAGGTGGTCAGAATGACACTGTAGCATTGGGTCCTAGTTGCATCCTTCTTATACCCATTAATAAAATTTATAACTCTCTCCTGACCCTGAGAGACTATTTCTGAATTGGGTCAGAGTCTGGTGGGGGAAAATGTGGAGATGGGATCAATTAGTCTCCTCAGAGGCTTATGTGAGGAGAGTAGAGAAGAGTGACAGATCCCAGGGAAACTCAGCATTAAATTGGAATGTTAACAAAAGAAATTGAAGCCAAGACCAAAGTTTTGGTCTTATTTGCCTTGGGCTAAGACTAAGTGGACATTTCATCAAATTTCAGCAGGGAAGAAACAGAGTGTTATTGGGCCTACTTGGATTAAGCTGTTAGATTCATGGAGGAGGTAAAAATTGCTGCAGGTATTTGGAGAGAAGCCACAAGGGATTGTTACTGGAGATGGGGAGGGAAGCTGGGCTTCAGGCAATTTAGCATGGTGGACAGAGCCCAGATTCAGGGAGCTACACCTGGCTTCTAATCCAGGCTCTGCCTCCTACTTGCACTGTGACCTTAGAAATGCTCTCCCAGCTGTTTTTCTGTAACAATAGTTTTTGCATGCAGTTGTTTTCATGACAATGCATGGGGAAGCCCTTAGAAAACTGTGAAGAACCATGAAAAGGATTATCTTGTGGGAGGAAAAAAAACTAGAAAATGATTAAAAGAGATAGATAATTTTGCCAGTTATGTTCAAGGCCCATTAACCCCAATCTCTCATGTACTCACTTCACAACACTCCACGTATCTGCATATCTTGGCCCTCCAGCCTACCCTATTCTTCTGCTGATAAGATATGAAAAGATGAAAGAGAAGTTGAGGTACCAATTTCCTGCAAGGTGGGATAGAGACAGCCAGGAATTACAGTACTGTGAAGGGAAGGTGCTATGAAACTCAGATCTTGGGCCCTGGCCTCCTTGCCCAGCCAAGCCAACTGTTTAAATAATACTATGTGGCTTCCTCTGCCAATAGCCGCCAAAGTAAATTACTTGATGGAGCATCAGATTAGTCTGTAAGAGACTCCCTGTTATTTCTCTTCTGATGTACATACAGCACCAAGGACAAGAATGAACAGTGGGCATCATTAGTGAGTGAGGCAGACTGTCAAGAAAGAAGAAAGCTGCCTGATTTCTGCTGGGAAATTACTAAGACTGGTAAAATGGTTACTGCTATTCAATTAGTAGTTAATCTGAAAATCATAAGGTGCAGTCCAACATGTGAAAATGATGCTTCTCCTTGGCCATAAGTAAATAACTTTGGTTTCCTTTCTAGTGCAGAAGAACTTGCCTTTAGAAAAAGACACTTCCCTGGTCTCTCTTTGTCCCAATAGGAATCTAGCAAATGAGAATGGAAAGCTGAATGAGCTCAGGAACTAAGCCTCATTAGCATAAGGCTTCCATCTCCTAGAAAACCAGTTCATTCTCTCTTTTACTTCTAACTGTAAAGGCCCATATTAAAAAAGAAAAAAAAAGAAAAATCTCAACTTAATAAACTAATCCTCTACCTGAAGAAACTAAAAAATGAAAAGCAAACTAAAACTAAAGCAATCAGAAAGAAAATAATATAAATTAGAGTGGCAATAAATGAACTAGAGAATATACAAAGCAGAAAAAACCACTTTGATTCTTGAAAATATCAATAAAAGTAATGAATCTTTATCTTGACTAACCAAGAATACAGAGAGAAGACTCAGATTACTAAAATCAGAAATAAAAGACGTACATTACTATTGACCTTGTAGAAATAAAAAGGATTGGCAGGGCGCAGTGTCTCACGTCTATAATCCTAGCACTTGGGAAGGCCGAGGCAGGCAGATCACCTGAGGTATTGAGTAGTCCAAGTTGTCACATAGAAAGCATTCTCAGCAGAGCTCCTATCCCAGTGTCCTTGTGTTGACTGTCTGTTGACTGTCCCTAGACCACCTATGTCTTACTTGCCCTTCTTTTCCCCTGCATCTTCACTTCCAGCAGGGCTCCCTGGTAGGACAGTACCAATAGTTCATACTATCTGTGCCATCCAGCTTGCTTTCCCTCCCTACTGTTTATTTCTACTGCATACCCTAAGGTAGTGGGGATAGACTATCAGTCACCAGAACTGCAGATTACATAGAATAAAAGTAACTCAGGAATAGAAAACCAAACATTGTATGTTCTCACCGATATGTGAGAGCTAAGCTATGAGGATGCAAAAGCAGAAGAATGATACAACGGACTTTGGGGACTTGGAGGGAAGAGCGGGAAGGGAGAGAGGGATAAAAGACAACAAATATGGTGCAGTTTATACTGCTCGGGTGATGGGTGCACCAAAATCTCACAAATCACCACTAAAGAACTTACTCATGTAACCAAATACTACCTGTACCCCAAAAACTTTTGGACAAATAAAATTTTTAAAAAATTTAAATTAAAAAAAGAGAGATAGATAAATGAACATTTCAGTGTTTTTAGGCTGGTGGGTTTGAAATGAAAAGAAGACTATTACTTGGATAGGAGAAGAGAAAGAAGAGAACTCTCTTAGGGCAGGATACCAAAACAGGAAGAGTTTCAAGAGACCCAAGTTCATTTCGGGGCCACCTGTACATCTCTCTTTGCAAACTAGGAAATGACACCCCTGCCTCCAGGTAAACAAGCCCCATGACAAGCTGCACAGTTTGGTGAACCTGACAAGGTTTGCATTTTGGCCCGTTTGTCCTTTTAGCCAGTAACCCTGGGAGCTGCAAGACCTGTCCCACTTGCCCAACTGGGCATGCAGTCCTAACACAGCTCTGGCTTTGGGGTGATCTTGAGCACCTATGTTTCTCCACCTTCTGGTTTCTCCCCCCAGAAAGCTACAATTGCAATCATACTTGACATTCTCACCTGGTTTTAAAGATGACATGATATACATATGTAAAACACTCTGGGAAACACACAGAGTGACAGAAATTATTACAGAGCAGCCTAACCCAAGTCTCTGTAGCCAGCCAGGAGGGAGGAGGGGGACTGGGAGGCTCAGTGCAGCGTGACTGAGCTTTAGGACACACTGCATTTGGTACAAAGACAAACAGCAGTACATTCAGAGGCACGTGCTAGGCAGAACCATGAGGAATGCCATGGCTTTCCTCTTGTTATTTTTCTAGCTGTGGGAGTTTACTGTTGTATTTGTGTTTTGTACAATTACCCAGAGGGTATGGTGACATTTTTGCATATTTAATCAATCTAATAACCAAAACCTGAGACTGTGTGCATATCACCTCTATTAAATCTCTTCACTGATATCTATTCATTCATCCTCCCTCTCCAATCCTCCCAGCCCTTCATTCTTTTCTCACACATTGCTATAATTTATTCATCTCAAGATGCACTTCTGTCTCATTTAATCATTTAAACAGACCTTTGGTGCCTATTTAATTGGTTCTTCCTGGGTTTTAATTTGCATCTTTGACTTTGCCATCCTGATTTCTTTGACTACCTCTCGCTCTGCATGACATATGTTTATGCTTTAACAGGTTTCCAATATTCTGGAAGACTTCAGAGTCCAGGGTTGAAAAAAAAAATGCTATTTAAGACAGAAATCTATTTGATTGGCCAGGCAACTGAGCAAAACCAAAAGCAAATGCTCTGTGGCTTCAGGAGACAGACAACCAGGGTCATCCTTGATGTCAGCTGCCCAGAGGCAACCTGGCCAGCTCCTGGGCCAGCAGAGGACCAGGCTCCCCACTCTGAGGATCCCTGCCAGGATGGGGAGGCAGGTCCACTGATAAGAAAAGGTGAGGGTTTCCTGTGAAGGGTTTCACTTTGATTTTGCCTCTAGGTAATGTAGGGAACGACTGTTTGCTTCTCTTGTGTTTAGGTTTGCTTCTGATTTTGGAGAAAAGGAGGGTGATTGGTATGGAGAAAACACGCAACGGAGTTAATAAACTGGTATGCTCAGGAAAGCAGGAGGGAGACAAGTTATTCAGCAACAGTGTATTCTATGATGCCCATGGAGAACAAGATTTGTGATTTTCATTTTGTGTAGATTCAATGTAAGTGGAATTGCATGAAGATTCTTATAAATTAATACCACCCATAGAAGTCCCAAATGATAGGAAGAAGGAAAGGGAGGCAAGGTGCTATGATTCTGACTCCATGAGCCCGTTGTCCAGATGATCCAAAAAAGGTTCTCAACTCCCCAGAGGGGAACTTAACCCTGGGTTTGGGTTTCACAGGTGATTTAATTTTTATTGCGATTCTGCCACTGACCTGACAAAAATTTCTTCTATTTTCATTTTCTCCTTGGTATAATGGGAGTTATAAAGCAGAAATTATTCCCCAGCAGTATTATGCAAAGAAGTTAATATTTTTAAGTACCCAGAAATTCTACCATATGACAGAGAAGTACTGAATATTATGGGTGCCACATGAATTTATTATATTCTTCAAAGAAAAAAATTACTCAAGTTTTAATCACAAGCATAAAATCATTAAACTTGCAATGTGGTTGTATAATTTCTGCCAAAAAAAAGAAAACATTCCAAGTCTTTCATTTGTTTTAATGAGCTTCAGAACCAGCTATTGACACCCACTTTCTAATCAGTCCAATGCCTTTCATAGGCATCCATTCTCTTATTGCTGTATTTAAACCCTTCTTCATGGAAAGTGGTAAATTTACTTCAAATGTATAATGTGATTTAAAAAAAATAAAATAAAAATAAACCAAGACCTTGTTATAAGAGAGAGGTTGTCTTAATATTTTCTCTTGTATTAATTGTTAAGACCAAAATTCTGAATGTACATGTGTAACCTTATGAGTAATATCAATACCTCCTTTATGGTTTTTTTTTTTTTTTTTTTTTTAAGACAGTCTCGATCTGTCGCCAGGCTAGAGTTCAGTGGTGCGATCTCAGCTCACTGCAACCTCTGCCTCCCGGGTTCCAGCAATTCTCCTGCCTCAAGCCTCCTGAGTAGCTGGGATTACAGGCTCCCATCACCATTACCAGCTCATTTTTTGTATTTTTAGTAGAGACAGGGTTTCACCATGTTGGCCAGGCTGGTCTCAAATCCTGACCTCAGGTGGTCCACCTGCCTCGGCCTCCCAAAGTGTTGGGATTACAGGCATGAGACACCACACCCACTCTCCTTTATGTTTTTTATGAAATCTCAACCATTTGTGGGTTTTAAAATGGTATATGTGAACTGGACCCAATCTGTCAATAATATATCAATTTTTTTTGCACTTTGGTCTTAGACATAAAATTTTCCATCTATGATCCTGGGAATTCTGATTGGCACCACCAACATGACTAAATGGTGATTTCAGTTGTTCTACGATTATTTCTAAATCTGCCATTGTGGCTAACTTTGGTAGCAGAGTGGGCCTGAGCTAAGGAGCTTGGATCCGGATATTCAGGAGATAAACATTTGTGGAGATTTCTTTAAAAGGAAGCCTGGAATCATAGAATAGGAAAAGGGAAGAGACCCAGGCACAAGGCTCTCTCATTCTATAGAATGTTCTTTGTACCAAGATACTGGAGAAAGCAACTGAGGTGGGGTGGACCTCACTCCACTTACCACTCACCAGAGAGTGAGCAGGTAGATGGCTGCAAGCACCTAGAATAGGTACCTTTTTCTATCACATTTAGCCTATTAAATCCACATTTGGAAGAAGGTAGCCATATTCCAGTCCTGAACCCTGAGGCTCACAGGGAAGACTTTGGTCTAGGGGTGTTAACTCAAGGTTAGGAATAGTTCAACTGCACAGCAGGTGTAGAGCTCCAATGAGTCCTAATAACTGCTGCCCCGGAGCTCAAGTGATGAAATTAGAAGGAAAAGAGAAAATAGAGAGTGGTGAGAGTAGTATGTCTTGGTTGGACAGAACTAGAGGCAGTGATAAATATAAAACAGGTATATTTTGAAAACAAGGACAGAGCAGTTAAATGAGGCTCACATACAGAAGAGATGTCAAAAGATATTTGAGAGAGGAATATCTGTTCAAGAAAGTCTGGGTAGTCCAGCCACAACAAGCAAATATCATGGTGAATAGCTGTCCTGGGCTTTTTTCAAATTCCTATTACTATGGGCAAGATTAATTCCATAATTAAGTAGCTAAACAGAAGCTATAAGAGTTTGGAGGGAGCAGGGACTGCTAGTGTGGAGCATATTCTCAGTTTCGATGGTTCAAGCATATGAGGTCAGGGAGCCAATTGACTATGTTGAGAAGAAGCAGATAGTAGCAAGAAAGGGAAGATGGGAGGAGCAAGAAACCAAACTGCAAAGGAAAAACCCTTTGGACAGGATCTGTCTTATAAATAGTTGCAGGCAATTCTGGAAGGGATAGGAAAAGGGAATAAGATAGCCATTATTTATTTATTTATTGAGATGGAGTTTCGCTGTTGTTGCCCAGGCTGGAGTGCAATGGCACAATCTCAGTTCACTGCAACCTCCACCTCTCAGGGTCAAGCGATTCTCCTGCCTAAGCCTCCCAAGTAACAGGCATTACAGGCACCTGCAACCATGCCCAGCTAATTTTTTGTACTTTTAGCAGAGATGGGGTTTCACCCTGTTGGCCAGACTGGTCTCAAACTCCTGATCTCAGGTGATCCACCTGCCTCGGCCTCACAAAATGCTGGGATTACAGGTGTGAGCCACCGCACCGGGCTGATAGCCATTATTACTCGGTTAGAAAACAAATAAACATTCACCAGATATTCATGTATCCTGATGTTTAACTTTTGCTCTTACATAGACTTACACATGATAATGAAGTAGGAAGATTTATGCTATAATAAAATATAAAAATAAATATCATACATGGTAATAAAATATCTGATTTACCAATGTTCGCACTTGAAATATCACATGCTTCTGGACAACAGTGTGCTCTGATACAGCCCCTTGCTTTATGCTATGAGTTGAGTTGTGTTCCCCGGAAAGATGTTGAAGTCCTAACCCCCAGTCCCTGTGAATGTGACCTTATTTGAAAATAGGGTCTTTGCCAGTGATCAAAGTAAGATGAGATCATTAGGGCAGGCCCTAATTTAACATGACTGCATGCCTTATAAAAAGGGGAAATTTGAACACAGAGACACACATACTCACAGAAATTAAACAACATGCTCCTGAATGACCAGTGGGTCAATTAAGAAATCAAAAAGGAATTTAAAAAAGATTTATTAAAACAAATAAAAATAGAAATACAACATACCAGAACCTAATTTTACAGCAAAAGCAGTATTAAAGAGGACGTTTATAGCAATAAACACCTACATGAAAAAAAGGAGAAAGATTTCAAATAAAAAACCTAACAATGCACCTCAAGGAACTAGAAAAGCAATAATAAGCCAAGCCCAAAATTAGTATAAGGAAAGAAATAATAAAAATTGGAGCAGAACTAAATGAAATCAAGATAAAAAATACAGAAGATCAACAAAATGAAAAGTTGTTTTCTTGTAAAGATTTTTTAAAAATCAACAAATCATTAGCTAGACAAGAAAAATAGAAAATCCAAATAAATAAAATCAAATGATGAAAAAAAGATACTACAATTGATACTACAGAGATACAAAAGATCATTAGAGACTATGATGAACAACTATATACCAACAAATAGGAAAGCCTAGAGGAAATGAATGAATTCCTAGACACATATAACCAACCAAGATTGAACCAAGAAGAAATAGAAAAACCTGAACAGACCAATAAGAGGTAACAAGATTGGATAAAAAGTCTCCCAACAAAGAAAATTCCAGAATTAGATGCCAACACTGCTAAATTCTATCAAACTTTTAAAGAACTAACACCAATTCTTCTCAAAATATCCGAAAAAAATATTAAGAGGAGGGAATTCTTCATAATGTGTTCTACAAGGCCAGCCTTTTCTGAATGCCAAAACCGGACAAGGACACAGAAAAAAAAAAAACAGCAAAAAAACAAAAAACAAGTACAGGCCAATATCCCTGATGAACATAGATGAGAAAGTTCTCGACAAAATACTCACAAACCAAACCCAACAGCACGTCAAAAAAATTATACACCATGATCATGTGGAATTTATCCCAGTGATGCAAGGATGGTTCAACATAAGCAAATCAATAAACGTGATATATCACATCAACCGAATGAAGGACAAAAACCATATGATCACTTCAAGAGACACAACAATCATTTGGTAAAATTCAACACCCATTCGTGATAAAAACTCAGCAAGTTAGAAACATCCTTAACACCATAAAGGCCATTTAGGAAAACACCACAGCTAATATACTGATGTTACTGACATAAGAGCTGGAACATAACAAGGATAATCACTTTCAACCACTCTTATTCAACATGATACTGGAAGTTCTAGCCAGAGCAACTAGGTAGGAGATAGAAATAAAGGGCACTCAAATTGGAAAAGAAGTCCAATTGTACCTCTTTGCAAATGAGGTACAAATGAGGTAAAAAAAAATTTTAATTTTTTACTTTAGGTTTGGTGGTACATGTGAAGGTTTGTTACATAGATAAACACGTCACAGGGTTTGTTGTACATATTGTTACATCACCCAGGTATTAAGCTCAGTACCCAGTAGTTATCTTTTCTGCTCCTCTTACTCCTCCCACCATCCCCACTCAAGTAGACCCTAGTATGAGTTGTTCCCCGTTATGTGTCCATGTGTTCTCACTATTTAGCTCCAACTTATAAGTGAGAACATGCAGTATTTGTTTTTCTGTTCCTGCGTTAGTTTACTGAGAACAATAGCCTCCAACTCCATCCATGTCCTTGCAAAGGACATAATCTCATTCTTTTTTATGGCTGCATAATATTCCATGATGTATATGTACCACATTTTCTTAATCCAGTTTGTCATTAATGGACATTTAGGTTGATTCCATGTCTTTGCTAGTGTGAACAATGCTGCAATGAACATTTGTTTGCATGTGTCTTTACGGTAGAATGCTTTATTATCCTCTGGGCATATATCCATTAATGGGATTGCTATGTTGAATGGTAGTTGTGCTTTTAGCGATTTGAGGAATCACCATACTGCTTTCCACAATGGTTGAATTAATTTACACTTCCACCAAAAGTATATAAGACTCCACTAGACTTAGTAAAATTTCAGGATAAAAAAATCAAATGTAAACATAAAGAGTGTTTCTATACACCAATAACAAACCAGTTGAAAAAGAAATCAAGAAAGAAATCTCATTCATAATAGCTATAAAGATAAAATAAAATTCTTAGAAATAAATTTAACCAAGGTGAAAGATCTCTACAAGAAAAACTATAAGACACTAATGAAATAAATTGAAGAGGACACAAATAAATGAAAAGACATTCCATGTTCATGGATTAGAATAATGAATATTATTTAAATAATCATACTAGCCAAAGAAATCTGCAGATTCAATGTAATCCCCATCAAAATACCAATGACATTCTTCACAGAAATCAGAAAAAAAATCCTAAAAATCATATGGAACCGCAAAAGACCACGTATAGCCAAACTAATCCTGAGCAATAAGAACAAAGCTGGTGGCACCACACTATTTGACTTCAAAATGTACTACAAAGCTATTATAACCAAAACAGCCTGGTACTGATATAAATACAGATACACAGAACAATGGAACAGAATAGAGAGCCCAGAAATAAATCAATGTATTTATAGTCAACTGGTTTTTAACAAAGACATCAAGAACATACACAAGTAAAGGACAGCCTCTTTAATAAATGGTGCAGGGGAAACTGGATATCTACATGCTGAAGAATAGACCCTTATGTCTCACCACATATAAAAAACAATTCAAAATGGATTAAAGACTTAAATATAAGAGCCAAAACTGTAAAAGTACTAGAAAAAAATTAGAACGGAAATGCTTTATGCCATTGGTCTGACAAAAGATTTTATGGGTAAGACTTCAAATACTTCACAGGCAACAGAAGTAAAAGTAGAGAGATGGAATTATATCAATCTAAAAACTTTTGCACAGGAAAGGAAACAATCAACAGAGTGAACACTGTGGAATGGGAGAAAACATTTGCAAGTAAGAGACTGATATCTAAAATACACAAGGAACTCAATTCAACAACAACAAATAATAATAATAATTTGATTTTAAAATGAGTAAATAATCTGAATACACAAGTTTCAAAAAAAGACATACAAATGGCTAACAAGTATATGAAAAAAAAGCCCAACACCACTAATCATCAGGGAAATCAAAATTAAAACCACAGTGAGATATCATCTCAAACCAGCTAGAATGGCTATTATCAAAAAGACAAAAAATAACAGACGCTGGTGAGGATGAGAAGAAAAGGGAACTCTTTTTTCTTTTTTTTGAGACGGAGTCTCGCTCTGTCGCCCAGGCTGGAGTGCAGTGGCGCAATCTCGGCTCACTGCAAGCTCCGCCTCCCGGGTTCACGCCATTCTCCTGCCTCAGCCTCTCGAGTAGCTGGGACTACAGGCACCCGCCACCACGCCCGGCTAATTTTTGTATTTTTAGTGGAGACGGGGTTTCACCGTGTTAGCCAGGATGGTCTCGATCTCCTGACCTTGTGATCCGCCTGCCTCGGCCTCCCAAATTGCTGGGATTACAGGCGTGAGCCCCTGCGCCCAGCCAAAAAGGGAAATCTAACTCACTTTTGATGGGAATATAGTACAACCTTATGAAAAACAGTATGGAGGTTCCTCCAAAAACTAAAAACAGAACTACAAAACTAAAAGGAAAACTACGATCTAATCCAGCAACCCCAGCACTGGGTATTTATCTCAAGGAAAGGAAATGAGTATATCAAAAATATCTATACCACACATGTTAACTGCAGCACTATTCACAATAGCCACGATATAGAATTATCCTAAATGTTCTTCAACAGGTGAATGGAAAAAGAAAATGTAGTATATATACACAATGGAACACTATTCAGCCATAAAAAAGAATGAAATTCTGTTATTCACAGCAATTTGGTTGAGCCTGGAGGACATTATGTTAGGTGAAGTAAGTCTGGCCCAGAAAGATAAATTCTGCATATTCTCACTAATATGTGGGAGCTTAAAATGTTGAGCTCATAGAAGAGTAGAACTGTGGTTATAAGAGTCTGGGAAGGGGTGGAGGGAGGGGAGCATAGGGAGGGATTGGTTAAATGACACAAAATTACAGCTAGATAGGAAGAATAAGTTCTAGCATTCTATAGCTCTATAGGGCGACTATAGTTAACAATAATTTATCATGTACTTTCAAATAGCTAAAAGAGAAAAATGTTCAATGTTCCCAACACAAAGAAATAATAAATACTTAAAGTGATGGATATGCTCATTATCCTGGTTTGATTATTAAGCATTGTATATATTTATTGAAATATCACTCTCTATCCCATAAATATATACAATTATTATGTGTGAATTTGAAAACAAATTTTGAAAAAAGGCCAGGCACAGTGTCTCATGCCTGTAATCCCATCAATTTGGGAGACTGAGGTGGGTGGATTACTTGAAGTCAGGAGTTCAAGACCAGCCTGACCAACATGATGAAACCCCATCTCTACTGAAAAATAAATAAATAAATAAAAATTAGCTGGGTGTGGCAGCACGCACCTGTGGTCCCAGCTACTTGGGAAGCTGAGTCACGAGAATCCCAGCTACCCTGGAGGCAAAGGTTGCAGTGAGCCAAGATTGCCCCACTACACCCCAGCAGCCTGAGCAACAGAGAGAGACTCTATCTCAAAAAATAAAATAAAAAAATAAAAAACAAAAAAGCAAGAACAGAGAGAAAAGGGAATATAGAGCAAGTAGTATAAATAATAAGATGGTAGATATAAATCCAAATATATTAATTATATTAATTGTAAATGGGTTAAATATTGAAAATAGATTTTCAGAGATAAAAACATGTGTATATTAACATACTCTGTTTGCAAGATACAATTGAAAGATAAAGACTCAGAGATGTTAAAATTAAGGGGATATAGATATACTATACAAATACTATCAACACAGAAAAATATTAGCTGTAACAAACAGGTGTAGCTATACTAATATCACATGAAATAAAAGAATAATGAGGTAAATACAACAGAATATATAACAATCTTAAGTATGTATGCCTCTAGCAGTATAGCTCAAAATATATAAAGCAAAAAATGATTTTAAAAAATCAGCAAATGCACAAGCAAAGTAAAAATCTTTAACATACTTCTCTTGATAAGTCAAAAGACACAGACCAAAGATTGGTAAAGCTAGTGAAGGTTTGAATAAATTGAACATAGACAGACAATTGTACCTAGAAATTCTAGAGTACATTATTTTTTAAGTGCATACAGAAAACTTACCAAAATTGACCATATGCTAGGCCCTAAAGCAAGATTCACTAAGATCAAAAAATTGAAATGATTAAGAATATGTTCTCTGAACACTGTAGAATTAAGCTAGAAATGAGAAGCAAACATTTAGGTAGAAAAATTACAAATGTTAGATATTAAGTAATATAATTTTTAATGATCTGTGCATCAAAATATCACAATAAAATATTAAACAGATGCATACATTACCACTAAATCAAGTTCATTCCAGAAATGCAAGATTGATTTAAAAATCAAAAATTCAATTTAAAAACATGAGTGTAATTTTTCATATGTACAGGTTAAAGGATAAAAATAATTTGATCATCCACATTGTGCTTTAGCCAAGGCAATGAAACAAAATTTAGAATGGTAAAGGAAAAAATACTGTCCTTATTTTTAGATAACATAATATTACGTGTGGAAAATCCAAAAGAATCTACAAAGTACTTGAATTAATAAGTTTATCTACCAAGGATGACATATGCAAAGTAACTATTCAAAAGTTATTTGAACTTCTATATACTAGCAACAAAAATTCAGAATTAAAAATTTTAAAAGGATACTATTCACAGAGGTATTAAAAACATCAATTACCTAGAAATAAGCCTAATGAAAAATGTTACAGACTTTTACACTAAGAATTACAAAATACTGGAAGGTTGAGGTGAGAGGATAGCTGGAGGCCAGGAGTTCAAGGTCATCCTGGGCAACATACCAAGATCCCTCCTCTATTAAAAGAAAAGGAATTACAAAATATTGCTGAGAAAAAAATAAAGGGAACCTAAACATAATGCAGAGCTATACCACATCATAGAATAGAAAGATGCCATAGGTTGAATAACTCAATATTAAGGTATCAATTCTTCTCAGACTGATGCATTGATTTAAAAGAAATCCCAAACAAATTCCCAACAATAGCTTGTATTTAATGGCAACTGAGTCCAAAATCCTGTGGAAATGCAAAAGAATTAGAGGAGCCAAAATAGTCTTGATAGAAAGAGAACAAAATTAGAGGCCTTACGTTATCTAATTTTAAGACTTACTATGAAGCTACAGCAATCAAGATAACATAATCAGTTTGTCTATCTAAGGATAAACAAACAAATGAAACATATAGAGTCCAGAGACAGAACCTACATAAATACAGTCACCTATTTATTACAAAGGTAACACTGCAGTACAGATGGGAAGTGCTCTTCTCAATAGATAGTACTAGATCGATGGATACTCATGGGGGAGCCAATGTATTTGATTCCTATTTAACTGTACACAAAAAATCAATATTGGATAGATTGTACATCAAAATATAAAAAAGCAAGCTAATAAAACTTTTTAAAATAAGATAGAATACCTATGAATGTGAGGTAGGCAAAGATATCTTACACATGACACAGAAAAGAATCATGTAAGACTGATAAATTGTATTAAAGTTAATAATAATTTATTTCTTAATACTGAATTAACTTCCATTAATTAAGAGAATACACAGGCAATCCACACTGAGGGGAAAGGTTTTTGCAATGTAAAAATATAGCAAATGGCTTGTATAGCAAATGGCATCATGGCAAAACCCTCTCTCTACAAAAACTACAAACATTAGCCAGGTGTACTGGTGCATGCCTCTAGTTCCAGCTAATCAGAAGGCTTAGGTGGGAGGATAGCTTGAACCTGGGTGGTCAAGTCTGCAGCAATTGCACCACTGCACTCCAGCCTAGGCAACACAGCGAGACCCTGTCTCAAAAACACAAAAAAAAATTCTTAAAAAATTATATAACCACTCTAACCTTTGATAGCACTCGAAAATATTACATGTATTTTATATTTATTACCTTATTTTTATTTAGCATGTTATGATTTCCCTTAAGGAGAAACAACATATTATGCATTTTTGTATCTCTAGCACCATGTACTTAAGGGAGTACTCACAAACATCTATTGATAATGAAACATTCAGAAATCGACAAGCATAGATAGATATGAGAGTCATTAACCCTTCCATGCATGGAAGAACATAATTACAGGTATTCGTGATATTTCCTAAACCATATACCAATCCTTACTTCCAAAGAGTCAGAGAAAGCAAAGAGCATTTATTAAATGTTTACTATGTTCCATTCACCGGCCTAAAATTTAGAATTATATCAATGTATACTCTCAACAATTATTTGAATTAAGTACTATCAGTACAGATGAGGAAAGTGAGGTACAAATGATTTTAATTAACTTGCCCAGGATGACATAACTACCAACACTCAAAGCCAGAATGGTGCTGTAAATTAACTGGAAAGTGACCAGAGATAATATACATCTCTCCTTCTGGGTCTTCTTCACTGAATACAGTTTGGAGGGTCTGACAAGCAAAGCCTACAGCCCATCCCAACCTTCTCCAAGTGACCCAAACTGGGCAAATTAGACTGTCTTCCTGAAAGGTGATCCTTGAGCAAAAGGTACAAACGCTGAATTCATCCGGAAGAGGGAGTGTTGGGGAGGGACCTGTCTTCCTTTTGTACATGTTAGTTCACCCAGCTCCTTCAGCATTCATCTAGATTCTGTAAACGACGACACGCATTTTCAGTACATTGCTTTTCTGCTTAAGTAGGCATGATGGGTGTCTACGGTTATAAGACAAGTACCCTAGCTGAATCATCAAGAAACATAGAGCGGCAAAAAAAAAAACCAGACCCAGAGCAGACCAGCAACTTGCTCAAGCTCCTCCGTGGCAGATGACGCCCCCCATCACGGCTCATTTCTCCACTCTCTTTTTCTAGCTAAGGGATAGCTTTTGTTCCTGGGTTGCTAAAACGTAACTGGAGAGTCTTCAAGTTTCCTTTCACAGCACCTCCGTTTTCTAGGCTTTTCCTCAGCTGCAGCTGACTTTGCCCAAGTACTGTGATCAATGGACCAGCAGGTTCCAAATGCAACCTCCATGGACTTTGGCAATTGAGCACTGGCGGCTTTGCATTGTTCTGTTTCATAAGCCCCTTTGCCCATTTTTTTGCTTCTGTAAACTCCTTATGTTGCTCAGCATAAAGCCCGCGCTCTGAGGTTGATCTGAAAACACAAATATAGATAATGGTTTCCTGTTTTCCAATTTTTAATTCCAATAGTTGTTGGGCTAAGGAAAAGGGACCCCTTGCTGATGGTAAGTATGGGAGCTAAAGCATTCTCCCATCCTCTCTGCCATCCCCTTCACAAATAAACCCATTTCATAAGGGCACAGAGCAAAGCTGTTCTACCTGGCTTTTGTAAGTGCTAGCTACTTCATTGGTTCTGTTCAGCATTCCAAAGCTACCCTAACATGTCTGTGTTCAAAACTATGTTAAACATCTTCAACTATCTGTTCTGCTCTTCATCCCCATTGTTAGCTCTTAGATTTAATATTCCAAATAATATTCTAATTAGATTAAAGTCTAATTCCAATCAGAAAGAAAACCTACTTATATTTGCATTTTTAACTTTATACCAAAATTTATATTACTCACTAGAGCCCAAGCAGCATTCTCACATTCTGCTTCTTGGAATCCCTCAAACACTATCAGACACTCAAAAACTAGCATGTAGCAACCCAGGGGTTTGAATAACAAAGTTGGAAAAGGACGGCCAAAAACAATAAATTGGCCTCCCTCGTCTGAGCCAGACTCAGTCATGTATAACTACTGAGCTGGAATAAATAAGACCTCTGTTTTAAATGGTAATAAGAGTAGATGAAGCATTCAAATAATACAGTCAAAAAAATCACAGAAGTTCATTCTAAAATTCCTAAAATAGGATGTTTCTAAAATACCAAAGCATTAATTTAACTAATGGTATTATAACCCAAGTGGAACAAAATTAAATGCTGATGTAAATAAGGAAAAGGTCATTTTGATTCAGCCGGAGAGCTTCTGATTTTGATATAGAATATCTGCAGAGGCAAGTGTTTTTCAAAAATTTCTCCATTAAGTACCATAAAAGTAAAGGGATTGGGAACATGAGCCCACTGGTTGGATGGTAAACACAGCAGAAACTAGCACACCTCAAGCATTAAATGTCTTTTAAGCTTTGTATCTGTCCTAAAATATTATGATAATTTTGAGTTATACCTTAACATCTATCTCTATATAATTATATTTATAGTTATATGTAACATATATATCTGTATGAATATTAAAATTATTTACCTTAGGGAATTTTTGAAATTATTTTTTATTAAACTCTGAATGAAGTCAATACTTGGGGACTATATGTCATATTGATCCTGCAAATAATTGGACTCTGGCAAGCTATCAGCTCCCCATAGGAGTATATATAGCCCATGTTAATAAACATAATTTTAGAAGACTTTATTTCCCAACCTATTGGCAAGCAACTACTAACTAAATACATGAATATAACATTAGGAAGCATCTTGCAGATATGCATATTCTTAAAGGATTAGAGAATTGATTTGGCTCCTATTAGAGAGACTCAAAGTAATAAGGGCTTAAATAAGATAGATGTTTCATTTTTTTTTCCTATGTAAAAGTCTTGGCTCATATGGTGGCCTGTGTTAGAAGCCAGGCTCCATCTGTTTTGTTCTGCCATCCTCAACATGGTCCACTCCTCTATCTTCTGCCATTGTGACTACATCCAAGAGCAGGCAGTTGTTCTTCCCTAGAAATTTCAAGCTTCATTCCCACTCACATTCTAAATTCCCAAAATTTAGTCACATGGCCATACCTAGCTGCAAGAGAAAATAGGAAGTGTAATATTTAACAAAGTAGCATTATGCTCTCTGTTTTTAAGAAAAAAAATCTATAGCTAAATAATAAAGGGAAAATAGATACTGAAGAACAACCAGCAATTTCTGCCACTCTCAGCTAAAGTTATCAGCATGATAGAAATTTGTGTTCAGTATTTAGTAAAAGAATTATAGAAATTATCTTCTAGATATTGTGGCTAACCAGGCACATGTATTGACTAATATCATGTAGAGGTATCAAGCAATTAGAAATTTAATTTAATAAAAAGAAGCTCAAATAAAGTTTAAAGTAAGAGTTTTTGATAACTGAAATTAATGAAGGAAAATATTATACACAAATATCCTAAACCAGGTGGCATTATCAGCAGACCTTTAAAAATTAAACCATGAGGCCAGGCACGGTGGCTCACGCTTGTAATCCCAGCACTTTGGGAGGCCAAGGTGGGCAGATCACAAGGTCAAGAGATGGAGACCATCCTGGCCAACATGGTGAAACCCGGTCTCTACTAAAAATATAAAAATTAGCTGGGTTTGGTGGCATGCACCTGTAGTCCCAGCTACTCGGAGGCCTGAAGCAGGAGAATCACTTGAACCCGAGAGGTGGAGGTTGAAGTGAGCCGAGATCATTCCATTGCACTCCAGCCTCCAGCCTGGGGACAAGCAAGACTCTGTCAAAAAATAAAAAATAAAAAATAAAAATAAAAATAAAAATAAAAATAAAAAACCTAAACCATGAGCACTGGAGGAAAACATCTTTATGGAAAGCATTAAGCATTAAGATATATTTAACAACTTATTTATTTCCAGGGTCAAATAAAACAATGAACCTTTACTGGAATACTTTGCTAAGGTAAAAATCGATATTAAGAAATAATATGGGATAGCAAGATATTGTAAGATAGGTTTCACAGGAAGCCGACTCCTAGATGGACCTTAGCATGCAGAAGGTTGATTGGGTGCCCTTGGAATTGCACCGGTTAAAGGGAAGGGATCGAAGGAGAACTGGACAGGAAAAGCTGGGTTGCAATGTGGTCTCAACTAGGGCTTCAGCCAGTGCCCTGGGGAGATTTGAACGTGATTGGCCTATCAGAAATGTTCCAAGGCAAAGCGAGGATGACACTGCATCAATCAGTCATGGAACATGGGCTGTCCCTAGGAGGAGCTATGACTTGGTAGAGAAAGTTTTGTTCACCTGAGACAAATTAAAGAAGCCTGACATTTGACAGCTGTCTGCTAGTAGCATTTACTGCAGATGGAGGAATAAGTCTTTCAACTGTTGCAGGTTGGTTTCCCCAGAAACAGACATTCAAACATAGATTAACATAACGGATGTTCAGCAAGTGTTCTTGAGCACCTGCTAAGACGAAGGAATGAAAGCAGAATACAATATTAATAAAGAATTCAGCAAACCCTGTGGGAAGTTCTGGAGCTTGGATGTTCAGACTCATTCCCTGCTGGAGAGAGAGGGTCAGGTTTTTACACCCTATATTGATCACTCACTGGATGTGGGCCATCCAGAAAGGGCTATGACCTTGGGTGAGGCAAATTTCTTCAGCCAAGACAATTTCCAAAATGGAATGACAGCTAGAGTGTTTTCTGGCAGCATTCCTAGCAGCAGGGGAAATATGTTCTTCAATGCAGAAGGCGAATCTTGGTGCAGTGTCCACCATATGAGATACACTATGATTTCATTTTATGGCCAAAGAAAAACTTAAATCATGCTTTACATGGAGAACAGGTTCAATAATTTATCCATGTGAAACACAAAGCATGTGTTACCTTGCCTTTTTTTTTTCCAAAGCATATTTGGTAATATTCACATAAATTAAATGTGGGACTGATATATGAGACTTACTATGTAAACATTTCTATTCCTCACTCCTTCACTCTGTTCTTGCCTGAAAATTCCTGCCCTTATTGTCCTGCAATAATAATAACTATTATTATAAGGCCATAAGCCCTTAGTTTTCTCACCTAAACTCCTTTAGACCCTGCTCTTGAATGCTGTGAAATAAACTTCATCCTTCTCTAAGGTAATGAACCCTGCACCTACATCCTCAATTCCTGTCAGTGCACAGTTCTTATCCTCATTCCATCATCCCCAGCCATCTTCAAAAGCTCCTTTTCCTCTAAATTTCTATATTTTGCACGTTTCATTTATTTACCCATTTTGAAAATGTCTTTGCTTGACCCTTCTGTTTTCTCTCATTACACCCATGCCTCTGTCCTTTTCCCTGCCAAGTTTCTTAAACTAACATCATGCAATCATTAATTCATTTCTACTACTCCAGTTCTCTCCCCAGAGCCTTGCAATCTTACTTCTATCCACACTCTTCTAACCAAATATGCCTCCCCACAAAGCCTAAATAACCTTCCTTCCTTCCTTTTTTCCTTCCTTCCTTCCTCCCTCCCTTCCTCCATTCCTCTCTCTCTCTCTCTCTCTCTCTCTCTCCATGGAGTCTCACTCTGTCACCAGGCTGGAGTGCAGTGGCACAATCTTGGCTCACTCAACCTTCACCTACCAGGTTCAAGCAATTCTCCTGCCTCAGCCTCCTGAGTAGCTGGGACTACAGGTGCACACCACCATGCCCAGCTAATTTTTGCATTTTTAGTAGAAATGGTTTCACCATGTTGGCCAGGATGGTCTCCATCTCTTGACTTCATGATCCGCCCACCTCAGCCTCCCGAAGTGCTGGGATTACAGGCGTGAGCCACCGCGCCCAGCCGCTTTCTTTTTGGCAAATTCAAAATGTTTTCGTAGCCTTCAGACTTGACTTAAAAATCATGGGCAGGGAACACTTGTTTCTGACACTGTACTTGACTGACGTTAGGTTTTGTTCCTATCTCCCATCACTCATTTCCACTTTTTCCTCCTCCCCCAAGCAACTGACTGGGCAAATTCTCCAAAGTTCTGTCTTTAGTCCTCTATCTAGAACATCAGATCTTTATCATTACAATTTCTCTTCATTTTCATAATTGCTTCTCTGCTGACCATTCAGATCTGTGTCTCTGTTCTGTCTTCTTGGGCAATTTCAGCCTCGATCTCCAGCCATCTTAGAGACATTTCTATTTGGACAACCAAATAGAGAATGGCCACTATATTAGTCTAGTCTCACACTGCTATAAAGATATTGCCCGAGGCTGGATAATTTATAAAGAAAGAGGTTTAACTGACTCACAGTTCCACATGTGAGTCCTGGGGACTGGGAAGGCCTCAGGAAACTTACAATCATGGTGGTAGGGGAAGCAGGCACCTTCTTCAGTAGGCGGCAGGAGACAATGAGTGTGAGTGTAAGCAAGGGAAATGCCAGATGCTTATAAAATCAGATCTTATGAGAACTCACTCACTATCAGGAGATCAGATTAGGGAACCTGTCCCCATGATCCAATCACCTCCCACCGAGTCCCTCCTTCAACACATGGAGATTATGGGGATTACAATTCAAGATGAGATTTGGGTGGGGACACAGCCAAACCATATCAGATGCCTCCATCCACTTCCACAACTGTAATCCTAGAATTGTCACTTCTAGAATATACCATATGTACTCTTTCTGTCTTTACTCCTTCTATATTCCCATTTACCCTATATGTTGCTTCCAAATTTAATTAAATTTTAACATTTTCTTTCTTTTTACAAAACTCCCCTTTCATAGTCTAAAAACTAGAATCCCAACTCAGAAGCTTGGACCTCAAGACCCTTCAGAATTTGGCCCACCCTTCATGGCCAGCTTCACCATAGCTCAAGTTTTCTGTCCTATACTCACTGTCAACTGAAAATCTTTGCTCATCCTGTTTTCCTGAGTGGAAATGGCCTTTCCCTTCATTTCTTTTATCTAAACTTACTCTTCTTAAGATACATATTATGTTTAAACTATAGGGCACACTCCATCTCTTCTAGCCTCCTAGGGTATTCGTTTTTCTATACTTCTATAGCAAATCCCAGCTGCTCACTAGAATAGCTTGTCACACATTGCTTTACGGGGACATATAATTATTCCACATGAATACATCTTGTCTTGGTATTTATGTTATAAGGTTCTTAGAATACTCCATAACAAATTATGCACATAAGAAGAATTCAGTACATACTTTCTGCATTAAAAGTATTTTTCATCCTATCTACCTATGTACTAGCATTATAAGAATAACATTATAGGCATACAGTGGAAAAGTTTCAAAAGAGTGAAAACAAATCCACACGTATGTATTATTAAATAGTGAGAGACAAAGTGCTAAAGTATTATATATAAAATTATTCACAAATATTAAAACTATTTTCTTTTTGTTGGAAGGTTTTCATTTTTTCTAAATGAAAGGAGGCAAAGTTCTATTAAATAGCTAGAACAGTAAATGAATAAAAAGAAATGGTCTCTTGTTTTTTCTCACTTAGAAATCTTTCATGAATTATTCTTAATGCTAAGTAAACTGCATATATATATGCATATATACACATATATATTCCCCCTGAACAAATTCTACTTAGTTTTTTATGTATAATTTTTATTAAACAAGACCGCACAAATGAGTAGGAAAGAAAACATTTTGTCATCCTTATGCTCGGACACTTACGCTAAAATATTTTCTCCAGGAAGGAATAGACTAAACATACATCAAGCCAAATGGAGATGCTTACTTTAAGACTTGAGGTACTTCTTATGATTTAAGACATTAGACCATAATTTGAAAATGTTTGGAAAAAGCATGCAATGGCTTTATGTTTCTGACCATCACTGCATAAAAGTCTATATATCCAAAAGATTTTACAAACACATATGGGTGGCTAATAGCATTGTTTTAAGCTACCTTTTAGTTTTTTAAGCTAACTTTACAAACATTTTTGAGGGTAGCCTCAATTTTTAATTAAAATAATTGTGGTCTTTCTTCTTGATCATCTCTGTCTTAGCACTTCTTATCCCAGGATGTGAGTCCAAAAAATGGATCTCTTTGCTGCATAAGTTATTGTCAGTCATGACTCATTTATCTGGTCAGAATTAAAGAAAATAGTTTCTACTAAATGCTAGTGTTTCCTCCGAGGAATGTCTTTTGGGGTGTGGCATGGGAGTGGATAGAGACAGTGGTAACCTTTATTCATTCATTTGATACATATGACTTGAGCACTTACTATGGGCAAGACTCTGTTAGATGCTGAAGATACAGCAATGAAAGGGACAGGTACAGCCTTTATTCTCATTGAGTTTGTATTAAAAGAGACACTTGGACATTAAACAACTAGTTACACAATAATTTAATCACAATAGTAGTAAATACTAAAAAGGAGAAAAATAGCTTGGCAACCTGGAAACTCTTCAGAATTAGCCCCCTTTTTAACCATTGTTGTCCTATCCTTTGTTCTTATCATTTATTCCTAGCAGAGATTTTATTTAAACTACTTGTAATTAACAAACTCCAGACAGTCTCTAGTGAATGACTCAACATGACCCTGCAAACTTTTCAAACAGATCAGAGTACAAGATTTTGAAATATAACCAACATGGTTTGACCAAACTTAACCTATGAAATTAGACCAGGATAAGTTAAATATAAACAGGTTTCTCTAGGAGTAAACATACATGAGACAAGTACAAAAAAATGTATGGTGAGCAGTTCCCAGCATAGCCTCCCCCGTCTTCTCATTAAATACAAACGAACACTGGGCAAAAGAGGACACATTGACAACACACAGAAAAACTAAGATTGATAGTCAACCTAAAACCAGAATCTAGGAGGAACTGGCATTAATTATAAGGGGGTTAGATCTGGATTGTGAAACACATATCAAGGCTTAAACACATGGCATAGTGAATGAATAAAGGCTCCTTGACAAAGAGTCTTTCTGCCTCTCAGAGAACAGGCAGGTTGCACGTGGACCTCTGGGAATTTCTCTGAAAAGATAGAATCTACTTCCAGGCAAAATCAATGCTGGGAGTAAGCAAAGCAAAATGCTATGGATGAGGCAGGCATGAACCAGACTTTTGAGTAGTACTGTTTTGTTTCATGTTTAATATTATTATCAAAAACAGTAGAGTAAGGAAGATAACACCACAGTAGAGTAGCGATACACTAAAACACTAAATGAAGGCCTTCTAGAAATGGAGTAATGTGTAGAACAGCCTGTACCTCATCTGAAAATCCAAGAAAGATATGAGACAACAAGGTCAAGGACAGGAGCAAAGACAAATAACTCACCCACCCTTCTACTGAAAACTCTAAGTCTTGGCTGTTCCTGCATTGTAAAAGTATGAGACAAAAGACAAAGGGGGAACAAAAACTATTATAGCAGAATGAAACTATTAGAACAGCATCTGTGAAGCTTGAAGGAAGAATATGCTTTGATTATGAGTTAGATGTAATGATATCCCCATTACTGAAACATGAGATGTGTTTCCTTTCAAATCAGAAATAAAGCTAGAAGGCCCACTCTCACCATTATAAGCTAATTTCTGAAAGGACTAGCTAATACAATCAGCTACGTAAATCAAGCAAGGCATATGAATATTTGAAAGGAAGATATAGATTCATCATTTTCAACTAGAATCAACATAAAACAAAGAAAAATTAATACTATCTAATATTTTGGTAATTACCATTTTTAATGTAATATATAAAATATGCTCTTCTAAATGCAAACATCTTAAATATTTTCAACTAAACTTAAACGTAAATGCTAAAGGCCCACATTAAAAAAAATAAAAACCTTAGAACTTTACTCATGGACTCAAAATGCTTTTATATAAGAAGACTTATACAATGAATGAGTCTTCCTGTATGGGAAGTTTCAATATTCTAAAGATGTCAATTCCCTTCCAACTATAAATATCAGATACTCCAAATAAAAATTAGGAAATTTTTGTTGTGGAGATGAGGGCAGAGAGTGGGATCTTAATGAGTGATCCAAAATTCATTGAAAGAATAATCATGAGTAAACAAAAAAAATTTTTAGAAAACCAAGAGTAATAGATATTTTTCAAATGACAAAATGTGTTATAAAAGTACATGATTCTTATACTTTTCAAGTAAACACAAATGACCTTTGTTGTGGACTGTAAATGTAAATATGCTCAAAACTGAAGCAGCATAAAACCCAGGCCTACGTTCACTCCAGGTCCTGGAATGATGACAGTAGGAAGTGCACAGGTTATAGTGGAACAGAACAAAGGCTGGTTTAAGAGACTCACCTTCTCCTGTAGCACCCAACATCACTATTTTCCAAAAGGAATGACTGATAGGGCCAGTCTCTCCCCATCCTAGGTGAACTGTCCCTTATGGACATACTTCATGCTTAACCATTCAAATGGTCTTTTGACCTCCTTCATACTCACCATATAGTTATCACTGATGGGAATTTAATTCAAAGTCCAACAAGCAATAACTGCATTAATAGACTTAGTATCACTTGATATATATATATCAAGTTTATGAAGAAAGAAATACTTTCTTCACATAACAAATACCAAAACATGCAACAAAATGTGGAAGGTTGTATTCTCCTCTCTAGGAAACCTTATGCCAAAATAAATTCTAAATAATCACAATTTAAATGTCATAGGTGAAACTATTAATTGTTTAATTAAAGGTACATTTGTAAACATTCTAAAAATATCTTCAAACACAAAAACACTAACAAAAATGATTGAGAGGTATGGGTAAACTAAAATTAGTTTCTTGGTAGAAAAGAGAAGGATGACTAGCCAGAGCACAGAGGATTTTTAGGGCAGTAAAACTATTCTGTGTGATACCATAATGGTGAACATCTGTCATTATGCATTTGTCAAAACTTATGGGATCTATAACACCAACAGTAAACCCTCATATAAACCATGGGCTTTGGGTAATGATGTGCCAGCGCAGGTTCGTCTATTGTGATAAATGGATCACTGTGGTATTGGATGACGATAGTAGGGGAGGCTAGGCATGGGTGAGGACAGAGTATATATGGAAACTTTCTGTATTCCTCTCAATGTTGCAGTGCCTCTAAAACTGCTCTGAAACAAAGTTTATTCACATTTTTTTAAAAGACCACAGGAAAAAAAACTTTTTAATTTCCATGGAGAAATACAAACATAAACAAAATTTTTTAAATAAAAAATTAGGAGGAAAGTATTTGTCATATACATAACAGAAAAATTGTTAATAATCTTAAAATGTAAATTGTGGTCAGTTTATTAAAAAATCTGTAAATATACTATGTTAGTTTCCTAAGGCCACCATAACAAATTACCATAAACTAGGCAACTTGTAACAACAAAAACTTATGCTCTCACAGTCCTGGAGACCAGAAGTCCAAATCAAGGTATCAGCAGGGCCCCACTCCCTCAGAAGGCTCTAGGGGAAAGATTCCTTACCTCTTTCCACTTCTGGTGTGGCTCCAGGGGTCCTTTGGCTTATGGCTGCAAAACTGCAACCTTTGCCTCTGTTTAATGGCCTTCTTCTCTGTGTCTATGTCTTATACTTTCATGTCTCTTACAAGAATATTTGTCATTGGATTCTAGACCCACCCAAATAACACAGGATGATCTTATCTTCAGATCCTTAATAGAGCTACAGAGGCCCTTTTTCCAAATAAGTTCATATTTACAGGTTCTGGGGGCTAGGACATAGACTTACCTTTTTTGGGGCCACCACTAGACCTACTACATATAGCAATTTTAAAAATGGGCAACCGATATGAACAGGCAATTCCCAAGTAAAGAAATAAACCTTTTAAAAATCATCAATCTTAACAGAAATCAAATAAATGCAAATATAAGTGACATTGAGACATCCTTTTTCACTCTCAGATGTTGAAAAAAATTAAATAATAAATGTCAGTGTTGGTCAGGGTAAGGGATACAGACATATGCATGGACAGCTGGTAGATGTATAAATTAACACAAAATTTTTAGAGACCAAATTTTTAACATATATTAAAAGCACTGAAAATATTTAAATACATTAATTCAGCTATTCTATGAATTTAGTCTAAGGAAATAATCACATAATTTCTCAAAGATACACATACACATATGTATACATATCTACACAAAGATATTGCACAATTGCTTATACTGACAAAAAATCAGAACAACTTCAACATCCAAAATTAAGGGATTTGTTGAATAAACTACAGTTACATCATAAGATGTAATACTAAAGTATTACATAAAAATGTAGATATGGCTGGGCACGGTGGCTCACACCCATAATGCCAGCATTTTAGGAGGCCAAGGAGGGCAGATCACTTGAGGTCAGGAGTTATAGACCAGTCTAGCCAACATGGTGAAACCCTATCTCTACAAAAAATACAAAAATTAGCCGGGCATGGTGGTGGGCACCTGTAGTCCTAGCTACTCGGGAAGCTGAGGCAGAGAATTGCTTGAACCCAGGAGGCGGAGGTTGCAGTGAGCAGAGATCGCACCATTGCACTACAGCCTGGGTGACAGAGAGAGACTCTGTCTCAAAAAAGAAAAAAAAAAGTAGATACGTATTTACTGGCAGTGACAGAGATTCACAGTACATTATTAAGTAGAAATTTAAGCTCTGAAACAGTGTACATGCATTCTTATTAAGTATCTTCATATTTAATTTAGATTTTTATTTATAAATTGGAAGCCCAGTTGTTCCAGTAGCATGGTTTTATACAAGCATCTTATTATAAATTCCATTGCATATTACAGAGAAATGCCTGGAATCCCATTAGCTGTGATTTCACACATTTAAAACAAATTTTCATGTTTACGCCTAACTGAAATTGTATCTTTTCTTGCTGACACCAAGATCCCCTGGGTGGGCCTCCAATGTTGATGAAACTGGGTAGCCAACAGTGGCAAAACAGCAAAGGACTGGGAAATAAGATGAAGGCAAGTTTGAGTTCCACATGTTGTGCTTATTTCCTGGATAAACACTGATGTACTTGGAGTTCATTTCCCTACTGTGTATAAACATGTTTTTTTCCATTGTAGCCAAAGATGACAACACAAACTGTTTTAGTTCATTCTTGCATTGCTATAAAGAACTACCTGAGATGGGGTAATTTATAAAGAAATGAGATTTAATTGGCTCAGTGTTCCATAGGCTGTACAGGAAGCATGGTTGGGGAGGCCCCAGGAAACTTACAATCATGATGGAAGGCAAAGGGGAAGCAGGCATGTCTTATATGTCTGGAGCAGGTGGAAGAGTGTGGGGGGAGGTGTCATACACTTTTAAACAGCCAGATCTTGTGAGCACTGTTCATAAAACAACTAAACCATGAGAAACCACCCCCATGATCAAATCACCTCCCACCAGGCTCCACCTCCAGCACTGGGGATTACAATTCAATAATATATTTGGGTAGGGACACAGAGACAAACCATATCACAGACCAACAGGAAAACTCCTTTTCTTTTTTCCAGATTGAGGGAGAGATTTATGTTATTCCATGCCATCCCCTACTTGGTCCACTGTTATTGTATAAAGTAGTTCTTTATATAAGAAAGCCTTGTGTTCAGTCAAGGGTATAGAAAATTGAACAAGTTCATTTTTGTTAAATGTTCTTTCTCTCATCTTTCATGGTATCTTGTTGCTAAAGACATTTAGAAAGTCCCAATCTCTCAGTAATGATAGAAAGTTCAACCTAAATAAATCATTTCATTTTTTCATATTTTGCCAAGGGCTCTTCTCCTATACTGAACCTCTAAAACAGTTTCGGTGTGGAGAATACCTCTTTAATTTCCTATCTTTCTTTTGTCCCTGTTGCTGTTTGTTGATTTTTCAGACTGGGTGCTTCATGAAGGAAAATTGTGTGTCTAGTTGCCTTTCCCAGGTGCAATACCACTGCTCAGACAGTCTATTTATTGAATGAAAGAAGACTCACCAGCCCCAGCCAGAGGCCAGGCCTACATCACAAATTAGGACCATGAGCACAGAGCAGATCATTCCCTTGAGATTCAGGCATATCCCTGTGGCCTCACTAACAGCCAGACTTTTGAAAGCTGGACAAAGGGAGGGTTTGGAGGGGAGGTAGTAGTCTAAAAATGTATCCCTGTCCTATTTCTGGATTAGCCTAAGAAGCAAAGAGAACCCTGGAAGTGTCCAGGAGTGAAGGGTGAGCACAGAGAGGATATGGTGTTAGGATACAGTCTAGGAACTGGCAGGCCAGGAAAAGAGTTGCTTCTTCTTGAAGACTACTAAGTACCAGTTTCTATGTGAATCCCTGTGTTAGGCCATTTTTGCATTGTTATACAGAAATACCTGAGTCTGAGTAATTTATAAAGAAAAGAAGTTTAACTGGCTCAAGGTTCTGCAGGCTATACAAGCCTGGCACCAGCATCTGCTCAGCTTTTGGTGAGGCCTCAGGAAGCTTCCAATCATGGCAGAAGACCGTAGAGGGGGCAGGAGCAAAAGGGAGAGAGAGTTGGGGTGGAAAGTGCCACAGACTTTTTGTGTCCTTTGTGTGTTCAGAGATCTCGTGAACTCTGTTGGAGAGTTCACTTATCACCAAGGGGATGGCCCAAGCCATTGGTGAGGGATCCATTCCCATAATTCCAAAGCCTCTCACCAGGCCCCACCTCTAACATTGGAGATTACATTTCAACAGGAGATTTGGGTGAGGACAAAAATCCAAGTTATATTAACCCATTTTGCATAATAAAATTTCCCTGTGTACTAGAAGACCCAATTTACTTACACTCTACACAAATGTAAAAAATTTTAATAAGATACTTTTTTTCTCTATAACTGAAAAATATAATCTAACCTATAATCTGATCATTTGTGACACCCATCTAATGGGTAGGAGAGGAAAAAAAACTACACTTTAGTCCACTCAATTGACTTGGTTTGAAGCAATAACTTAATTCCTTGAGACAGATGCCTACTTTCTCAGGTCCTCTTATTCTCCCCTGCTCTTCTCTAAGTTGGCCTCCAACTACATGAGGCAGGAACATAACAAACAGCACCCTATGACAGAGAGGAAGAGACAGAGTCTCAGAATCCACATAGTGCCCCCTGTACATCCTTGGGCTTTGCAACTGAATGGCTGAACAAAACAGCCACTACCCTGGTGCCTGCTGCTCTGTCTCTGGTCTCATCCCTGGGGATCTTGCTGACTCGTCATGGCCTAGGATGCTCACTGGTTGGGGTGACTTTGTTCACCTCTCAGTCATGCTGAAGCATCTCCCACATCCCCTGGCCAGCCTGTGGCCCTTCGACCTCATCACTGAGAGCACTTGATACCACATTTATAAATAGTCAAGTCTGTACCTTGTACCATCTACCAAGATGTTAATGTTTCTAATAAGAATGTCTCTCACCTGCCTCTCTTAAATCAGTGTAACTTACTTTGTTTCTCTCTCCTCCTGCTCATGTTTTGACATTAAAACCAAAGCATGTTACACACAGCAATCACATCCCTCCTGGAATTTCTAGGTATGCTTTTCTAAAAACAGTGTTCCAGGAATAAGCCTTTTCAATTTCCTTCCAATCTTTCGAGTTTCTAATAATATCACTGAGTATTTTCCTCAATTCAAGAAGATTACTTCTCTGATATGTAATAAGAATTTCCATTCTTCCTAATGCATTCATGAATTCACAAGGTTAACCCTTCCACAAGCTCCTTTCTCATCTCTCAAAATAGTTCAAAATAAGACAAAAATAGCTAGATTTGGGGCAGCTCACCTTGTGCTACCTACTCATGATAAACACTAACTAAAAGGTTAAAAGCTTGCACACAAGTTCTCTGAGGTTCATTGGAAACTTACCTGGCTTTACAGTTTAAAGTCCTGGCTAAAAATAGATAAATAGACAGATAGATAGACAGATAGATAGATAGATAGATTAGATAGATAGATAGATAGATAGATAGATAGATAGATAGATAGATAGATAGATAGATAGATAAATAGATAGATAGAAAAATATTCCCCATCAGCGACTAACCTGTACAACATATTGTCTGTTTTAAGGAAAGACAGCTACAAATAAAAATCTCCTTTTCCAAGCCCTTGTACACTATTGATGGGAGTGTAAATTGGTGCAGCCATTATGAAAAAGAGTATAAAGGTTCCTCAAAAAATTAAAAATAGAATTACCATATGATCCAGTGATCCCATTTCTGAGTATACATCCAAAGGAAGTGAATTCAGAATTGCAAAGAGGTATCTGCACTCCCACCTTTATTGCAGCACTAGTCACAGTAGCCAAGATACAGAAACAACCAGTGTCTATCAACAAATGAATGGATAAAAAAATTATATATATGATATGTAGAGATGTGTGTGTGTATATATATATATATATCCACATACACTTATAATGGAATATTATTTAGCCATAAAAAGGAAGGAAATCCTGTTATTTGCAACAACGTGGATAAACCTGGAGGACATTATGCTAAATGAAATAAGCCAGACACCAGAAAGAGAAATACTCCATGATCTCACTTACATGTGAAATCTGAAAAATCAAACTCATAGAAGAAATCAGAGTAGGGTTGCCAGGAATTGGAGGTAGGAATAGTGAAAGAAATGGGGAGATTTTGATCAAAGGGCACAAACTTTCAATTCTAAGATGAATAAGTTCTGGGAATCAAGAACAAAGGGACTGTAGCAAAGTGACCACAATTGAAGTTATTCATACTGTATTGTCTACTTGAAATTTGTTAAGAGAATAGATGTTAAGTGTTCTCACCACAAAAAAAAATGGGAACTGTAAGGCGATAGATATGTTAATTAGCTTGTGTTGCTCATTTTACAATGCACACTTTAAATATGTTTATTTGTCAATTATACTTCAATGAAACTGAAAAAAATCTCCCTTACCAGATGTAACCAAAGTATATCTTCTTTGGTCAATGTCAGCTGCAGAGGCCCTGGAAGCCATGCTTGCTGAAACCTAAGCTACATCATCTGCATGCCTACTTGGACACTAGCTACTCCAGCCAAAGCAAAGAGGTAGGCATATCCAGGTGTATTATTGGGTACCAAATGCCAGTATGCCCATGTCTTCTGGAGTTTTTCTGTCCTAGGCATGACCTATGAAGGTTTCTGGAGGAAAGGGCACAGGAGATCAAAATATCAGCTTTAATGGGGGCATGACTAGGTTGGAGAAAGAGGTTCAAGCACAAGGCCAAAAGAGTTTCCTCCTCCTTCCTTCCTGAAATAAGCAACCTGCTGGTCACAGGTAGATCAGCCATCAGGGAGAAAGTGTTTGCTCTGATTAGAGCTCCACCTGAAGGACAGCAGAGTGGGTGGAACCCATGGACTGTCCAGCTCCGGAAGAGCTGACGGTCATAGATGCCTGCATTCTTCCTGGGGTTTCTGTGACAAAGTACCACAAAGTGCATGGCCTAAAACAACGAAAACATATTATCTCACACTTCAGGACACTAGAAGTTCGAAATCAAGATGTCAGCAGGGCTGAGCTCTCTCCAAAACCTCTGTGGGAGGATCCTTCCTTGTCTCTTTCAGCTTCTGGTAGCCCTAGGCATTCCGTGACTGGTGGCTACACAGCTCCAATATCTGCCTCCATCATCACATGGCTGTCTCCTTCTGCCTCTGTCTTCACTTCTCTCAAGAACAGTCACACTGGATTACATCCCACACTAATGACCTCATCTTAACTTGATTACATCTGCAAAGACCTTATTTCCAAATAAGGTCACATTCACAAGTACCAGAGGTTAGGATTTCAACATATCTTTTTGGAGGACACAATTTCACTCATAACAATGACTAGGACCTTTAGTACATTTATCTCATCACTTAGAGAATCTGGATAAAGGGATATCAGAATTTTGCCTTCCAGTAAATCAGATAAAGTGTGCCTTCCATGGAGAGGATACAGTGAGGGAGAAAAGAAGAGCAGAGACCTTCAATAAAGATAGGTTCTTATTCTATGAGCAATACTCAAAGGAAGCAAGATTTAAAAAGAAGCACAGTTAATTTTAACCTTAAAGTGAATGAACAAGGATTTACTGGGACAGTTTTGACATCACCTCTGTGTTCATTTAACACTTTATGTGTCAATCTAACTATGAATATAAGTCATTTAATATGCCAAAATAAATTTGCATGTTTCCCTCTTATATAAAATTATGTTCACCTGAAGGAAACAGCTGATTTATGGTTAAATATTAAACATGCAAGAAAAGAGAAAATATGTTCAATAATCATAATTAAAAAATTCAGGTTGAAAAAAATGCTTTTGCCTATCAAATTTTGTTGTTGTTGTTGTTTGAGACAGAGTCTCCCTCTGTCACCCGGCAGGAGTGCAGAGGCACGACCTAGGCTTACTGCAACCTCCCCCTTTCGGGTTCAAGGTGTTCTCCTGCCTCAGCCTCCCGAGTAGCTGGGACTACAGGTGCCTGCCACCACGCCCAGCTAATTTTTATATTTTTAGTAGAGACGGGGTTTCACCATGTTGGCCAGGATGGTCTTGATCTCCTGACCTCGTGATCCGGCCGCCTGGGCCTCCCAAAGTGCTGGGATTACAGGCAGGAGCTACTGCACCCAGCCAAATTGGATATTTTTATGCCCATCAAATTGGTAAAAAACTTTAAGAACTCCATAGTATGCATTTTTATTAAGGTTGGTGCAAAAGTAATTGCAGTTTTTGCCATTGAAAGTGATACAAAACTGCAATTACTTTTGCACCATCCTAAGCAAGGGTATGGATAAAGACACCTTCCTTGACAACATTGGTGAAGATGTAAGCTACAATTCTATGGAGGGCTGTTTGGCAATGCATGTCAATCACTTTATAAAAGGACTTTCCATTTGATTCAGAAATTCTTTTTCTGGGAAATTGAGAAAAGCTAAGTGCATGTGTACTGAGTTTTAATTATAAGATTTTCATCACAATGTTGTTACTAAGCAGACACAAACTAAATAACTACATAAGGCCTATAACTAAAGAATAATACAGCCATGGGATAAACTACTATTGGTGACATTTGAAAAAATGATGCCGTAAAATAAACATCAGCAAACTATAGCCCACGAGCTAAATTTGACCCACTGCTTATTTTGTGAAGTTTTGTTGAAACCCAATCATACTCATTCACTTATGTATTGTGTTTGACTGCTTTCTCAGAGTTAAGTAGTTGTGATGAAGATTATACTCCACACAAAATCATAAAGATTTTTACCAGCTGATACTTACAGCTGCTCCCTGGTATAGAAAAATAAAAATGATATGAAACAAGTTCCCAATTAAGTTTATAAAAAAGAAAGTTATAAAACAGTGTACTCAGTATGAGTCTATTGTTTTAAATGTAGATGTATTTATTTAAATATTTATGTACATATGTGAATATAGGCCCATATACCAAAAATTAACAGTCATTATCTCAGGAAAATAGCATTCTGAGTAATTTTTTTTTAAATATTATAGCTTTTCCAAAATTCCTTCAATACCTGTGTTTGTGTATATACACACAATCTTTAAAGTACTCTTAATCCAAAAATTGAATTATTTAACTTTGAGCAAGTAACCTCACAGAGCTTTAGTGTCAGCCTCTGTTTAATGCAATTAATTATAGTACCTACCTAATAGGCTTGCTGTGATTAACTAAAACATGATATATGTAAAATGTGTATGAGAGTGCCTGGCACCTTCTATTTACAAATACAGCATCCTTGAAGAGTCTTAATACAGATGTTGAATGCAGTAGGAACTTCTACAAAATCAGCTTCAGAGGCCGGGCGTGGTGGCTCACACCTGTAATCCCAGCACTTTGGGAGGCCGAGGCAGGCAGATCACGAGGTCAGGAGACAGAGACCATCCTGACTAACACGGTGAAACCCCGTCTCTACTAAAAATATGAAAAAATTAGCCAGGCGTGGTGGCGGGCACCTGTAGTCCCAGCTACTTGGGAGGCTGAGGCAGGAGAATGGCATGAACCTGGGAGGTGGAGCTTACAGTGAGCCGAGATCAAGCCACTGCACTCCAGACTGGGCAACAGAGTGAGACTCTGTCTAAAAAAAAAAAATCAACTTCAGAAAAATAAAGAAGTATTCACATCTGGCAAAGTAGCATCAAAGTGGACTTCCAACTCTTACTTTAGCAAAAGAAGATCTGACTTAGAGCACATTAGCGGGGGTTTTACAGAAATGGAGCCTAGTTTCAGTAAAAACTTTTAGATATCTGTGTTTGGACATAGATCTCACAACATAAATATAAAATATTTAACTAATTTGGCCCAAATGGTTATAATAAAATCGTGAAATCCTAATTAATCGGTCTTTCAAAAGACCAATGAATTAACTACAATTGTACAAAGACACTACTTTATTCTCTATTAGTCTTTTGTTTCTTTAAAACCAAAGAACAGAATCACCCTAAATGAGAAAGCAGCATCCATTTTTGACTTGTATATTAGGCAGGCCCCACAAAAAACATCATAAAGGAATAAGATATAAGATGTTATTCCAAAATTCTTCAGTTGTTTCATGTCATATATTTAGAGCAATAAACATTGTTTTGTCTATTTTGAGGTTTGATTTCTCTCCTAGAAAATATGATATTTCATTAAACCAGTATGTGTTCATGGTTTCTTTTCATCTCTTTTTAAATCTCCTCCAGTCATTAAGTTGCCCAGAAGCCTTTCCAGATAAGAAAGCAAAGGATATTTGAAAATAACATAAAACCAGACCAAATTCCTATGCACTAAAAAACCTAGGAATGCATAAATTATATAAATTGTGTGTTCTTGTTACACACAGTTAAAATTACTGTTGGTGCCAGCTGTCTTTACATCAGAGAGGATATTTTGATCTCTGCTGAGCCCTATCTGTGTAATTATTTAACATTGTTCTTTAGCCTTCTCAACTTCCATTTATCAGTGCCAACATCCAGGGTGCCTTCCAGAAAAGAATAAAACAGTCAATTTTGTTTTTCTGATTTATTTATTAAGACTTTCATATTAATGCCCAAAGTATTATACAATATGCAAAACTATTTAAATCTATGAGTTATGTTAACAGAAATTAAAACCAAAACAAAATGTATCAAAATTGAGTCAGACTACAAATAGGACATAGGACTATGATGTGTATTATTTAGACTGAAGCTGACTTTGCAGGAAGCCAAAACATCCAGTTGATTTAATTAAAGAAAAGAGAAACTCAGTTGATCCAGATGTCTGGCATCATAAAATCCAAACACAGGAATGATTGATTGAATCTTTGACGTGATTCACCAGATGTTTTAGCCTCTTGGAGACAGACTAAAAGGAAAGGATTCGGATGGGTTTCAAATTCCTTCATTTCTCCCTGGGTACCCAGTGTGAATCTTCTTTGTTTACGATTTAGTTACCTTCTCCAGCTAATCCCTGAACCCTTTAGTAATGTTATCTCACATTCTTATTCAGACTGAATCTTGGGATATTCCAATCAAGTAATAGATTCAGAACCCAGTGGCAATATATAAACATTTTGGTTTCCTTTCTTTCTAAATATATGGCTTCATGATTTCTCTCTTTTTTTTTTTCCTGGAAAGACCACATGTAAAATCTAATAGGATCAGCTGAAATGATAGGTCCAGGAGAAAAATAGTTGGCCCTTGAACACCATGGGTTAAAGCGTCTCAATTCCACTTATACATGCTGAGATAGCAAGACCAACCCCCACCTCCTTGTCCTCCATGGCCTGCTCAATGTGAAGACTACAAGGATAAAGACCTTTATGGTGATAAACTTCCACTTAATGAACAGTAAATATAGTATCTCTTATGATTTTAATAACATTTCTTTTCTCCAGCTTACTTTATTGTAAGTATACAGTATATAATACATATAACATACAAAATATTTATTCATAAACATTTATGTTATTGGGAAGGTTTCTGGTCAACAGCAGGCTATTTGTAGTTAAGTTCTGGAGATGTCAAAAGTATGTTACATGTGGATTTTTAACTGCACAGGGTGGTTGGCACCCCTAACTCCCATGTTGTTCAAATGTCAAATGTATTCTTGAGAGGCATTATTAGCTTGATTTCTCTGCAGTGTGAACATTGGCTGTTCAGATTGCCTATAATCAGCTTACTTCATATTAAATCACTAATGAGTTGATGGGGAGATAAACTCTTTCTCAAAGGAAATAAATTAGAAACTGACAATTACAGAAACAAAAAGAAGTGAATATAAGAGGGTCTCTTCATAGAACCACTCATGGGATGAGGAGGTTTTCCTGAATTCTGAATTGTAAAAGCCTAGCTCTTACTTGGAGCATACTAAAGGGCAGAAGCCATCCAGGGTGTAGGCAGAAAAGATTCCATCCTGTGGGTAACAATTTGAAAGAAAGAAAATTGATGATTCCATTATATCCCCACCTTTGTCCTGAATTTCCCACCCCTGAGAACAATGTGATGACAACGCTCACGTTTTATAGCTGGGTACAGCGTCCCATGCATTCTTTCAATTGATTGGCTTAATAATTCTTTAAGAAATGTATTATTAACCCCATTTTACTTAAAAAGATAAAGGTTTGCCTAAGGACACACAACAGTGAGCCATGATCCAGGACACAAATATTCCAACTGCTAGTCTTACTCAGTACCACGACTGACTCTGCAAATTAGTTATAAAAGAAACATTGAGACTTGTTCCAGGAAGACACTAGGTAAAATACACACCCAAGAAGTTTCTTTTCCAGAACATTATGAACATAGCACCCAAGAGTTTTATTTATCAGATTAGTCAGTCGACACCTTGAACTTTAAAGGGGGTAAACACAGAACAAGCCTACTTGGGATCCAAAAACTACTATAAAATCTCATGTATTTGAAGATAAACTTTGCTGAGCCAAACTTACTAATTATGAACTCAAGTATTCTGGAAAACAAATTTTAAAACATTTCTGCCCCAAAGAGCAATAAACTGAGGGAAAAGCCCATGGTATTTCTTCTCTCTCTGAATTTCTAGAATTCTGTTATCTACTTAGGTTTTCACATGCCATATAATGTCTATTCCTAGAAGGCATGCTGTCTGAAGATATATTTTGATGTTCTAAGTTGTACTGCAAAGAGTAACAGCAATGTAGGGGATATGTAATCTACAGGCTTTATCCTGCCTGAAAGGGCCCCAAATTTAACACTCTACCACTGATTTCATCTGCTTTCTCAGTCAACATCTTTTTAAAGCACTGTATCCTCAGCCAACCATCAAACTTCTTAGCTTTTTCAACCATAATCAACCCATCTCAAAAGTCACCACCATCACTGAAGCTTTGAGAAGAAAAATCTTCTCTTTGATGAACACCTTTGTTTACCCAGCATCATTTTGTTTTTGTTTGTTTGTTAACAAGTGTTGCTCCTCAACTTGGCCGGGTATTTATGATTTGATTCTACTCACCTCTCCTGGCATAGGCTAAACACATGGCTAAATTCAACCAGTCAGAGAATAGTGTTCTCAAGTCAAGCAATTGGTTTTGGCAAGGACTTTGATCCATACTGAGCCAAAGAGTGTCCGTCCAAGGGCTTTTGCTGGCACTATCAGAGAGGAGGGTTTCTCTCTTCTCTGGTGTTAATAACTATAAGGAAAACATGTCTAGGAAACAGAATGTGAAACATACCTGAGGAAAAGCCAATAAAGTGGAAAACAGAGCTGAAGGTGGAACAAAAAACATCATCTGACCTCCCAGCCCATCTATCCCTAAAAGATATCACAACCACTTTTGATTCTTCAGTTACATACATGAGACCATAAATGCATTTTCTTTTCCTTAGGGTACTGTGAGTTGGGTTTCAAATTTTTATAATCAAGACTTCAGTCCAACATACTCTTCAACCTAACCTTTAAGCATTCCCAGTACTCAAATTCCTGAACTCTTTAAATTATAGTGAGGCCAAACTCATTTTAAACAATGGAGCTTTGGAATCACAGGACTTTTAATTGACATGGCAGCCATGAAAATGTGACTCGATCTATCACAATAAGGAAGGTACTTGATTGATGTCTCCAGCTGCAATGTCCAGAATCTACCACCACTTTTGATCCAAAGCCTTGCTTCTCATAAGCTGCTCCCAGCCAATGACTGAATGACACAGGGCTACTTAGTAAGCCACTCTTACTAGAGGTGGAACAGCTCTGAAGAGTGGCATTGGTTGGAGGGCTCACTGTCACCCTAGCCCTAGGCTTTCTGGCTTTTATTCCTAAACAGTCATACTGATTTCTATTACAGATGGTTACAAACTGTGTTTTCCACCAGAAAATGGCAATGTTGTTCCAAAGGCAAAATAGAGCAAAACATAATGACTAATGAAGGGGCCATTTGTTGTTATCTCTAGGGGTTCAATGCCAAAATGCAAGAAGGAAAAAGAGAACTACTGCAGGTATTCTGCAAGGGGTGAAAACAACTTCTGCTTTTTCTCCTCTCTTATTGCCTTCTTTGTTTTCTTTTTTTTCCCACTCAGTGTGGTGGCAGGAGCAGGTTCAAGCTACATGTGAAGAGGTAGTAAACGTCATGTTAACAGCATGCTTCCAAAGAGGGCTTTATTTGGTGACTACCCACTTATGCAAAACACATGGACTTCACCTTGCCCTATAGAAATGTTTTTCATTCCACATTTATATCCTTAATGGAACAAATGAAACCTTGTAATGAAAATTACACATATGTAAATGAACTCCTATACTGATATGCTATATTAATTATACCATATTAAATTATCTCAAATAATATAGATGCTTCCATATTTTAGTGTAAGTTAAGCAAGATCTGCCTGTAATTCAGTGTAGATGTTGAGGACTGAATTTCTTTTTTAAAAAGATGGTGTTTTCCTATCCAAGCATTCATTTTCATAGCTTCAAAACTACCTAAGCATAGGTAGCCAAAATAAATACCTTATCCTTTACGGGGGGAAATGAAATGGAAATTTAAATTTAAATTGAGAAATCCTTGCCTGTTAAAGTTGTGCTTGTTTTTGTGAAAATAAATAAGACACCTATCATTTACATGCTTCAGTATGAAACACTTTTACCTCTCTCTGTTGCCAATATCTAGTGAGCTAAACCTATAGTCACAAATGGCCAACTTGATCATTCTATTTATAAGCAAAATGTTGTTATTTGAAACGATAAAGAACATCCCATTATGGCTAGTATTTCAGCTTTCTATGGCTAAGTGTGTTCACTAAACATATAATAAAATCAACACATTTATTGTCATAGATAAGACCTCTAATTAGTGAATAAAATTCAAATTCACAGGGGTTCTTTTGCATGCTGTAGGGGTAGTGGTGGAAGGCTTCTCACAGAATACTGTGTCATCTGCTTGAAGACTAAAAAATACCAACACCATCAAAAACCTTCTGAGATTCCAATCCTTGATTTAAATCAATAAATAAATACTCATTAAAATGCAAGCTTTCAAAGTGACATCAAATTTGGCATACGTACAAAAGCATCTGGGAGAATTAAAATCAAAGTTTGAGTTACATGGGCTCTGGTTGACTTTATGCTGCTAAAAGCACTAGTCTTTAAGCACACCCCAAAAATGCAGCTATATGATGCAATCGTATTAGCAATGTAGTAAAATGCACTGTATGAAATAATAGATTTTTACAAGGACAAAGCCCATATGTAACAAACCATTTTTTTTTTCCTAAATTGTCTATGAGCTCCATTGTCCTATGGATGAAGCTGCTCTGCAATTACTCGTGCTAGTCCGGAGACTTCCCTGCCTTCCAATGCCACACGAGCCTGTTTTCGTTGATGGGAGCCAATGATTCATAGGGTGCACTGAGAAATCTTTTATCAATTAGATGTGAAGGATCATACTCCCATCTTGATTTGTATCAGCCCTGGGTGGAAACCACTTTTGCCGAGGACTATATAGTTCACCAAGATGTGCTTCCCCCACCCCCCACAACCCCACTCAATTCTAGCTTCGTTTCCCAAGACAGAGTGCTGCTGTAAGTGGAATTCAAGAAAACAAAGTGGTTCTAACTTGCAGTAGATTCTACTGGGGAAAATAAATCCTGCAATCTGTTGCTGTGTTAAGATTAAAGAACATCAGGACTAGGGAAAAATATACTCTGTGTATAGCTGGAATCCATTGCTGTCACACATGACAAAATACAACTCAAAGTAAATATGCTTTATTTGGCATATATATATATATATATATATATATATATATATATATATGGAATTTTGGCTTTACTACACAGAGCCTTTTAACTTTTAGCCAATTGTCATGCAGAATACAGAGATATAAGCATAGTAAACCTAGCATGATATACAATTTCACAAAAACAGAAATATTTCCAAACATGCCAGGGCATGACAGTGATGTAGTATTTCAGGACTGCTTTTTGTGTAACCCTGTTTACCAAGCTTAATTTTCAAAATGACAAACTGCTTCCAAAACTAGCAATTCTTCCATTTCCCGCTAATTGGTGTCTACAATAACACACTCTCCTCCATTTATGGAGCTGATGCTGCAGATTTGCCATTTTCCAGGCCCAAGTAGGTAGATCATGAATGAGCCTGTCATTAGCAGGGATACAGTTGTGCTTGTAGAAACAAGAAGCTATTTGCCCCTTGTCCTCAATCTTGTGACCATCAGCACATATCAGTAAGATGGTGGGCTAGGAATGGGGGTGCAAGCAGTGGCCATGGCTCTGGACTTGTGGATCCTCCTACAAGCTTGACCTTGTGAAAGCCACTGAAGACAATATCCATAAGTCACTGGATACTGCAGAACTAGAGCAAACAGCTATTTTCTGGGTCACTGCGCTATCCCATCGACAATTCAAAACATGACATTACAATATATTTCATAGCTTCTACTAAGTTTACTTTTGAAAAATGATTATATACACAGAGGTAAAGCTGCTCGACACCTTCTCAGACTTAGAAGAACCTTGATTAACCTGCTCAGACACCTTATACTACGTTCAAGAATATTGAGGCAGCTATGACAATATAGTAGGAAAACAAATCACTCTGCAATAATCAATTCATAGGTGATTGCTAAACATATACTATCAAGGTATATACAAATACATATCCACTTCCTCAGATATTGGTCTCTAGGAAATAAATATAAAGATAACTACTTAGTTTTTTTATTTTTTTACTTTAAGTTCTAGGATACATATGCAGAACATACAGGTTTGTTACATAGGTATACATGTGCCATGGTGGTTTGCTACACCTATCAACCTGTCACCTAGGTTATAACCCCTGCATGCATTAGGTATTTGTCCTGATGCTTTCCCTTCCCCCGACCCACCTCGACAGGCCCTGGTGTATGTTGTTCCCCTCCTGTGTCCATGTGTTCTCATTGTTCAACTCCCACTTATAAGTGAGAACATGTGGTGTTTGGTTTTCTGTTCCTGTGTTAGTGTGCTGAGAATGATGGTTTCCAGATTCATTCATGTCCCTGCAAAGGACATGATCTCATTCTTTTTTATGGCTGCATAGTATTCCGTGGTGTATATGTACCACATTTTCTTTAAAGATAACTATTTTTGAAGTCTTGTTGAAATATAAACCAACTAGTACAAAGGGTTTCTAAAAATTAATATTATTGTGGGCAATAAATCTATTGCTAATGAAACATGCATCAATAATCAGTACCCCTTCAATGAGAAGTTCTGAAATACTCTATTATAGTTAGGATTTCATAGGCACTGATGTTTAGAAATGCTTTTAGTTGTAAAAAGCATATTATAAGAAGGACAAACACTCCCAGCAATACATTAACAGCTATTTATACTTTTATGTAGAACCTTCAAACCATAAAGATCATTGTTTAGATATCATTTTATTATTCTACTATGAACAAGAACATATTAGTTTTGTTCTTTTGTGGGATGTGAACTACTAGTTCTAAAAAAGAAAAAATATAATGGCTATCAGAAAAGGACAACTTGATCATTGAGAAAGATGTAAGCGTTGTAAAATATAAGATTTTGTTCCAATAAAAATATACTTGCAAGGAAAATACTTGGAACCCTAGGACAGAGCTAAATGATGCTTCCCCAGAAAACAGCAAATACTGAGACATTTTTTAAAATGTTTGGAAAAACCTACTTCCAATGAATATTACAACATTTACCACTGGGTAAATCTACATTTTGTGGAGCCTTTACAAAAAAAAGAATTCAAAATTGTAAAAACACAATTAAGTATAAAAGTGAAGTTTATTTATAATGAGAAAATAAATCATGGGGATCACAGAGTTTTTTAAATGTAAAAATGTAAAAAAAAAATCACAAAATCTGAGGAAAAACATTAAATTTTTATTAATCAAACACCTGCTATGCCTATATTAGACTTTTTTCCTACATCATGATTGCATACTCGTCCATGGCTTTTCACTTGCAAATGATACTATTTTTCATGGAGAGAAGAGAAAAAAGGCAGTCTTTCTACTAGCATGGCTCAATTTGTTTTTGGAGTTTTTGGGGGAGTTTGTTGTTGTTGTTGTTGTTTTTGAGATGTAGTCTCGCTCTGTTGCCCAGGATAGAGTGCAGTGGCACTGTCTCGGCTCACTGCAAACTCCACCTTGAGGGTTCAAATGATTCTCCTGCCTCAGCCTCCCAAGTAGTTGGGATTACAGGCATGGGCCACCATGCCAGGCTATTTTTTGTTTTGTTTTTGTTTGTTTGTTTTTAAGTAGAGATGGGGTTTTGTCATGTTGGCCAGTCTGGTCTCAAACTCCTGACCTCAAGTGATCAACCTGCCTCGGCCTCCTAAAGTGCCGGAATTATAGGCATGAGCCACCATGTCCAGCTTATTTGTTATTATTGACAGGTTGTAAAGACTCCTTCCAGATTCAAGGTGTGCTTTTTGTAATATCAGATAGGTTTCTGAACTGCCACATTTGGGAAAACCTCTGTCTCTCAACCTTCACACCAAAACATGTCTGTTCATCTTGATATACTCCATAAAATTATCAAGAGAAAAATCACATTTAGTTCACACTAATATCCTTTTAAGTACTCTGGAACACTTTGCGAGTGATCAAACTAATCACAAATGAATATGATATTTCTGAAGAAATTTATAGTGAAATTCATGTTCCTTTCTATCCTTCATATTTTTCTTAAATGACCTATTGAATATATTGACTCATCTATTTTTAAGTTAATAAAATGATCTACTTTTGTAATAAAATCAAGAAGTTAATGACTTTTGAAGCCGAAAAATTTTTAACCTTGTAGGATAAAAATTATAATATATTTTAATAAGAACACATGATGAAACTGAATAAAACAGAATGCTGTATGACAAGTTTGAACCAGCTCAAACCTAATGTTCAAGATAGTTGAAAAGTAAAGAGGAAGTTAACAAATTTCTGATATTAAAATTGACCCAGTTAACATCTTACGTATTTTAAGAATATCTCTCATTTGATTTTATTCTGATGGAAAGCCAATCTGAAAGCAAAATATAATCCATTAAACATAATTAGAATGATAAAAGTTATTACAGTACTTACACTGTTTTGTCAATGACTAGAACACCTCCTATTATCTTGTAATGTTTTGCAAAATATATCATTATTTGGTTGTAATAAGCAGTTTTAAATCTGGAGAGTTATTTTTGCTGCTAATTCAAGTCAAATCAGACTGCTATGCATTCTCATCCAAAACTCAGAGATCTTTAACCTCCAGTCGGTAAAAGTCACGGCTGATAAATATTTATAGAACTCCTCACCAAAGCTTCTGTTTGTTGCAATTTTCTCCAAGAATGACGTGACCTAGGAATTTCCTGGACTTGTGTTTCTGTTGTGATCTATAGCATTCAGAGGCCTTTGCCGCATTTAAATATAAAACCCTAGGGAGAACCTCTCAAAATCAAATTAAGTTTTGATGTTTGACATTCATTTCACATTGAAGCCACTTTTTTCGTTTTTTTCTTTTACTTTTTATCTGATAAGCTAAAAGGTCACATATGAGATAATGTATTATAGAAGATGAATATTAAAGTGATCAGGGCCGACAATTTTAATGACATCAAAAAAGTTGTTCATCTTTAAATTTCTATTTTATTACTCTGTTTTCCCCTAGGATCCTTCCACCCTACCCTTCCTCCCCTACATACATCCAGGCACACTCTCACCTTTCTGCATTTAGTTTTGAAGGAAAACTCTCCTTCCACTTGTTTAAAGCTAATTTGAGACCAATGAATAAACTCTGTGCCCTCCTGCCATTGTCTGGTATCTTGATCCATAATTTAGCCCTTCTTTACTTAATTTTTGACTCCCCCTTTCTTTAGTCACTAAATATCTTCAAATCTCTCTCACTTTCAAGCACCTGCCTTTTATCTCATGTCCCTCCCTTTTATCTCATGTCACTCCCTATTGACTTCCCTCTCTCTCTCATTCCCATCAGAATCAAGAATCTAGGACATGTCACCTTCAGATTTCATCTCTTATAACTTCTTCATCTTCAACACATTCTGAGGAGGTTTCTGCCCCTGCCAATACACTCAAGCAGCTCACAGAGACATCACAAAAGCCTCCTATGCTGCAAGACCCAAAAGACATCTCTGATGCTGTATTTTATGTCAGCTTCCCATGACATCTCTTGAGCACTTCATTCTTCCTGAAATTCCACCTTGATTCCAAGCACCTCTCTCTCCTGATTCTCTCCCTACAATTCTCTCATCATTCCTTCAGTCTAACAGTGGGATGCCCTACATTTCTCTCCTCTTCTCCCTTGTCATCTTCTCTGTCAGCCACCTCATTCATCTTTATGATGGCAACTCTAACCTATATGCGCTGATGGACTGTAAACTGAATCTCCACCCTAGACCTCTCCTGTATATCTAAGTTATACTTCCCCTTTCTTAACAGACATCACACCTGCAATTATTGTTTGAAGACTTCCTTTATCACTATTAGTAACTTCACAAGGACAGAGACTATCCCTGTCGTGTTCATTGCTGAGTCCCCAGTATCAACCTGGGATGAGCATCTGAAAGGGACTCAATACAAACTTGCTGAGTTGAATGAGTTGATGTTCCATAGACACGTTACACTCAATGTGTCAAACATAGACTCCTAATCTTGAGAAAATAGCCACCCTCTAAAACTGGTCTTCCTTCTACATTTCCTGTCTTGATTGAATTTAACCAATATCCCTCCACTTTCTTAAGCCCAAAACTTGAGGACAGTTTTCTGACTCCTCTTTCCCTTACCTCCCATGGTGAGGCACTCATCAAGTTCAGCTAATTCAAGTATCTCTCTTGAATGAGAATCTGCTCTTTCCTTTATTGCCCTAGGATTCTAACTGCATCCAGGTAACTAGATGTTTCCATCTGATCTTTTTTTCCTTGCACTTCCCCATGACGACCTCAGGGCTCTTTATAAAATGCAAATCAGGTCACATCACTTCACAGCTAAAAGCTTTTCAGTGGTTCCCCTACAGGTTTAAATGTCTTAGTCCTTTATAACATGATTATATGTGTGTGTGCATGTTCACGTGAATGTGAATGTGTATGTATATGTGCATGTGTCAATCTTTCCTGACTTCACCCTATTTGTTCAGTCTTTCTTCCTATTGCTCTTCCCTTACTGCTTCTAATTTTGCTCCAGCAATACCAGATAATTTACAGTTCCCCAAACCACGCATATTGCTGGAATGTCTCTGACAGGTTTGTCTTGATTTGCAGAATTCAGTTCAGAGGCCCCACTTCTCAAAGGCCACCCCTGGCTCCTCCCACTCTCCATGGCTAATTGCTCCCTCCTCCATTCTGTTCCACTTCTCAGTATTTACTTCCACTGTTGCCTTGATGACCCTGGACTCTGCTGAGTGTATCATCCATCAATCCCAAGTCTTCTTTTTTTTAATAGTCTTTATTTTCTAGAGCTGTTTTCGTTTCACAGCAAAATTGAGCAGAAAGTACACAGATTTCTCATATCCCCCCCTAACCCAACACATGCACAGCCAACCCACTATCAGCATCCTACTCCAGAGTGGTATATTTGTTAAAACTGATGAACTAACATTTACACAAGGTATTAGTCTGTTCTCACGCTGCTAATAAAGACATACCTGAGACTAGGTAATTTTATAAATAAAAAGAGGTTTAATGGACTCACAGTTCCACATGGCTGGGGAGGCCTCACAATCATAGCAGAAGTTGAAGGAGGAGCAAAGGCATATCTTACGTGCTGGCAGGCAAGAAAGCATGTGCAGGGGAACTGCCCTTTATAAACTGCCCTTTATAAAAGCATCAGATCTCGTGAGACTTATTCACTATCATGAGAACAGCACCGAAAAGATCCACCTCCATGATTCAATTACCTCCCAGTGGGTCTCTCCCATGACAACTGAGGATTATGGGAGCTACAATACAAGATGAGATTTGAGTGGGGACACAGCCAAATCATGTCAAACATCATCACTCAAAGTCCATAGATTACATTGGGGTTTACTTTTGGTGTGTATTCTACAGGTTTTGACAAATCTATAATGACCTGTATCCACCATTACAGTTCATGCAGAGTAGTTTCACTGCCCTAAACATTCTCTTTGCTTTGCCTCCTCCCCCGCAACCACTGACAACATTGATCTTTTTCCTATCTCCATAATTTTGCCTTTTTCATAATATCATATAATTGAAATCATACAGCATGTAGCCTTTCCAGATTGTCTTCTTTCACTTAGTAATATGTATTTAAGTTTCCTTCATACAGTCGGTGGCATTTTATCTTTGCTTTCCTCTTATCTAAGGTCATAGAACAGGTATCAAATAATTTTAGTTGGATTAAATCTATAATTTGTTGTGATTGTATAGTTATTTGCAGTTTTTCTTCCTTGAAAATATATTGTTCTATACTTGTCTGACTTCTATCTTTTATTTTAAAAGAAAAAAAGAGTACCAAGCAAAAAAGGACTTTAAATCTACTTAATAGTCTCTTTTAGGTTTTTATGCACAATTTTAAAAGATGAGGGATAGTATTTTCCAAATGTAACCCTGAGATTTGCAAATATACATTTGTGCTTTCCTTTGAATTAGAAGCAACATGTCTTCATTGACAATTGAACTTCTTGTTTCCTTAAAACTGTACCTTCTGTTGCACTTACTTTCTTCTATCTTGACCATCTTTCCCTAGTCATGCCTTTCGGAATGAAAGACAGCCTTAAGGTTGGCTTGACAAACTAAGCTTTTATCTATAGCAGCTATTTTGCCATCCTTGATAGAATTCTCTGAATTTATTTCAAGAGTAACAAGTCAAATAATCATTCCACTCTCTATCAAAATTAAGAATATTTTGACCTAAAATAAACAAGAATGCTTGGCTAATCCTACTTATTGAAACTGATTATTGGTATCACCATATTTTATTGTCATGTGAATCCACTTCAACTACCTGAAAGCATACACACTAATTTATTATTTCTCCACTGTTGGTGAACATCAGCCCTTAAGGTTAATATCCCCTGGCCACAGCTCAGTAGACATCCAGTGGGAAGCAGCAAAATGCATCTTTAACAAGTATCCCAGGTGATTCTGATGCAGATCATGTGAGGATCTGATTTCTGAAACACCGTACTTCATATCAGAATACTTGGAAGCTAGTGGCTACTAGCAACAAGAAACTTCTCAGTGAAAGTAATGAGATTGATCATCTGTTAAATTTAATGGTCTATTCTAAATGAAAATTGCAGGAGCAAACCTAATTGATTTCCATGCATTAACAGGGGGAAAATAATCAAAATGTCTCTAATACCTCAATCTGTAGGACAGTTTGTACTTAAAAAGAAAATGTTTTTTTTTTCACTAGTGTGGCTATACTCTGGCTGAGAAAATTTTCAAGAGTCTGAAACTCAAGAAAATTGTATCTTCTAGAGGTAGGTTGGAAATTTTGAGAATGTGTTCAAATCTGGAAAGCTCTGATATGTTATTTTTCCCACAAGATTAGAAATATGCTTACTTTGTCAGAGAATCAGCAATTGCATTTAAATCTACCCAGGGATCAGAAAGGTTCGTATGGCTGAGACCGATGAACTGAAATCCAAATAACAAAGCTCTTTTTGTTACCTCCTCTGCTGACCCCACTCCCCTTCTCAGCACAAGCTCAGACACATATAAGTGACTTCATTCTTAGTATCTCATACTGTTTTACTAATTACTTATGCCAGTGAGATAATCTTGATATGCTTGCTCTCTACTCTTAAACTGATAGACAATAACAAAATTGTGTTCTCAATTAAAGGAAAGTAACTGGTAATTGATTAGCTCACAGTGGGATTTGTTAAAGCATATTGTGACTTCGAGCTGAAAGCACATCATAATCAAGGTTCTTAGTAAAGGACCAGGAACAAGCTAATGGTCCCAGGGCTTTCTGAAAGTGTGATTATGTTTGCTTTTCTTCTTGAATCAAATAATGCTAGTAGAATCTTTTTATTAGTCCATTTTCACACTGCTATAAAGACATACCCGAGACTGGGTAATTTATAAAGGAAAGAGGTTTAATTGATTCATAGTTCCACATGTCTGGGGGGCCTCGGGAACTTATAATCATGGCTTAAGGCGAAGGGGAAGCAAAGACCTTCTTCACATGGTGGCAGGAAAGAAAGAGAAAGCGAAAGGGGAGGAGCACCTTATAAAACCATCAGATCTGGTGAAAACTCATTATCATAAGAACCTCCAATCACCTTCCACCAGGTTCCTCCCTCAACACCTGGGGATTACAATTTGAGATGAGTTTTCAGTGGGGACACAATGCCAAACCATATCAATCTTTTAAAATGCTTAATCAATAAGAAGCCGAGAAACAGAAAAATCTCATGATACAGGAATGAGGCACAGACTAACTTAGACCAATGATTAGAGTAGGACAAATATGCAAGAAAGTAAGTGCATTGAACATTAATCTACCAAGCAGAGAAATTTCACTTCAATGAAAGTTTAAGGTTTAAAATAATCCTCTGACTAAAAGGAAAGTCAGGAATATTTTTAGCAGATGAACCTCAGACACTTGTGTAGTGGTTGGAAACACTGCTATCTTTAATCAAGTGCCAACCAATTATACTTCAGGGTCAAAGTCAACCCCTTCCCCCAGGAATGACCTTTCTCTTATCACTATTCCCCCTCTCTAAACATCTCCTAAATTTAAGACTCCGAAAGAAAGGAAAAAAAAAAAAAAACACAGAGAGGTGAGAATAAAATGCATTATTTGTTTTTCAAATGTACAGTTATTAAGTATTTCAGGGGGAGAGATAAGAGAAGAAAAATAGGTAGTTTTGAAGTATTTATAAGCATATTTTATATTTTAGCAATCTCTAGTTCATTGCCGGTAACCTCTCCCCTCTCTTCCACTACTGTGACTTGAGTTGAATATGTAGGTTTATCCACAGAATGACAGCATCTTTTATCAGCTTGGTGTCTACAAAAACACCTTGTCATTTCTGATCTTCACATAGTTGGGCAGTAAATAGTTAATAAGCACCCAACATTTGTAAGAAACTGTGTCAGCACTATTCAGATTGCAAATATTTTCAGGAATAGCCTTTATCCTTATGGAATTTAGATGTTCTAGAAGGAAGGGAAGACAAAATGGGCAAAGCCCCATGTATTAGTCTGTTCTCATGCTGCTAATAAAGACATACCCAAGACTGGGTAATTTATAAAGGAAAGAAGTTTAATTGACTCACAGTTCCACATGGCTGGGGAGGCCTCACAATCATGGCAGAAGGTGAATGAGAAGTAAAGTCACATCTTACATGGTGGCAAGCAAGAGTACTTGTGCAGGGGAACTCCCATTTATAAAACTATCAGATCTCATGAGACTTGTTCACTACCATGAGAACAGTATGGGAGAAACTGCCCCCATGATTCACTTGTCTCCACCTGGCCCTGCCCTTGACAAATGGGGATTATTACAATTCAAGGTGAGATTTGGGTGGGGACACAGCCAAACCATATTACCCCACTATGGTGAAAATAATGTACTAGGTTGGTTATATGGAGATACACTTCACATTTGTTCAGAAGATAAGACAAGGCTTCTCTGATGAGGTGACACTAAAGTTAGGCACAGAAGAACAAAACTGAAAAGATTCAGATTGACAAAAATGAGAAGGAGGCAATCTGGATTGAGACACTGCTTGAAGAAAAGCAGAGTAATAGGAAAATGGAATAGAGCAGATACTTGGGAGTGTAGAGGATGCAAAGAGAGAAAGAGAAATAAAACCGGTATTTTAGAGAACAGTTAAACAGATTGAGTATCTTCAAAACCAGGCTAAATTGTTTGACCATGGAAGGATGTGGAAATACAGAGGGATATAACAATTTCTGAGCATCTGCAGTGTGCCAAGTAATGAGAGAGAGGCTTGTGAAACCTACATCCCTAATCATCAACACGGAGTGGGAACTGTCCTCGAAAATGTTAGCGTAGTGCAGCTTGTCAGTTTGAGAACTGAAAAGCCAAAATTTCAGGGAAACAACCAACAACCAAAGATCATTTCAGAAATAAAGGAAGTTTTAATTCAAGCATTGGTGAGGAGGGGAAAATGGAGGAATGCTTTCTTCTGCCATTTTGATATAGTAGTTTTTTTTTACATCAGCATTTTCACCATGAGAACATTCTGAATGTGAGTATCATCAGAATATACAACAACTGCAGGATTTTGAAAAGGAAAAGTGTTCTCCAGGGCATAGCTCCTTAAGCCACCTTAATTCCTTGATCAGTTTTCTATACAGAAGAAACTGTTCCTAATTTTTTCATTTTTATTCTTATTGCACTGAAATTATCTTAAGATAAATTCTTTTTCCATAGAGAAAGTTACAAACCAATAACTGATTTATCAATCAAATTTTTCTGGTGTGTTTGAGAGCTTTTGTTTGCTTGTTGCATTTTGGTTTTTGAGACAGGGTCTTGCCCTGTTGCCCAGGCTGGAGAACAGTGGTGCAATCATGGCTTGCTGCAGCCTTGACCTCCCTGGGCTCAGGTGATCCCTTCAACCTCCGCCTCCCAAGTAAGTCGAACTACAGGTGCATAACACAATGCCCAGCTAATCATTGTATTTGTTTGTTTTGTAGAGATGGGTTCTCCCTGTGTTGCCCAGGCTGATCTCAAGTTCCCGGCCTCAAGCGATCCGCCCATCTCCACCTCCCAGAGTGCTAGGATTACAGGTGTGAGCCACTCCACTGGCCTGTTTTATTTTTAATAACAAATTTTTACTCGTTTAGGTTCTATTAATGTGAATGTATTAATAAGTTCTTCAGAGAAATAGAATGAACAGGAGATTAAATGATGATAGATATGTAGAGAGAGATACTGAAATGCATCATAAAGAATTGGCTCACTTTATCATGGAGGTTGAGAAATGCCGCAATCTGCCATCTGCAAGGTGGAAACCCCAGGAAACCTGGTGATATAAATGCCAGTCCAAGTCCAAAGGCCAGAGAACCAGGAGTGCACATGGTTGGTGTAAGTTCTAGTCCAAAGGCAAGAGAAGACCTAGGTCTCACCTCAAGCAGTCAGACACAGAGATAGAAAGAGAATTCAGCTGTCCTCCACCTTTTTGTTCTATACAAGCCCTCAATGGGTTGGATGATGTGCACCCACACAGGCCATCTGCTTTACGTAGTTCAAATGCTAATCTCTCCCGGAAATACCTTCACAGACTGATATGGTTTGTCTGTGTCTCTACCCAAGTCTCAACTTGAATTGTATCTCCCAGAATTCCCACGTGTTGTGGGAGGGACCCAGGGGGAGGTAATTGAATAATGGAGGCCAGTCTTTCCCATGCTATTCTCATGATAGTGAATAAGCCTCATGAGATCTGATGGATTTATCAGCAGTTCCCGCCTTTGCTTCTTGCTCGTTTTCTCTTGCTGCCACCATGTAAGAAGCGCCTTTCACCTCTCACCATGATTTTGAGGCCTCCCCAGCTATGTGGAACTGTTAGTCCAATTAAACCTCTTTTTGTTCCCAGTTTCAGGTATGTTTTTATTAGCAGTGTGAAAATGAATCATACATAGACAGATCGAGAAATAATGTTTAACCAGATATCTGGCCATCTCATGACCCAGTCAATTTGCCACATTAAATTAGCCATTATAGTGCTCCCTTCAGCAGCACTATACTAAAATTGGAACAACACAGAGGAGATTAGCATGGCAATTTGATTTATAAAATCTTTTAAAATAAATAATTAATTAACCATTACAGTGATTTTTCTTTTGTGGGCAGTAATTCCACCCAGTCCAATTTAACCAGGTTATATATATATATATAGTTATATATATATTTATGTATATATTTATATATATATTTATGTATATATTTATATATATTTATATATTTATATATATTTATATTTATATATATTTATATATATTTATGTGTGTGTGTACATATATATATTTATATTTTTATATATATATATATATTTTTTTTTTTTTTTTTTTTTTTGAGACAGAGTCTCGCTCTGTCGCCCAGGCTGGAGCGCAGTGGCTCAATCTCGGCTCACTGCAAGCTCTGCCTCCCAGGTCCATGCCATTCTCCTGCCTCAGCCTCCCGAGTAGCTGGGACTACAGGCACCCGCCACCACGCCCAGCTAATTTTTTGTATTTTTTAGTAGAGACAGGGTTTCACCATGTTAGCCAGAATGGTCTCGATCTCCTGACCTCATGATCTGCCTGCCTCGGCCTCCCAAAGTGCTGGGATTACAGGCATGAGCCACCACGCCCGGCACCCCAGGTTATATTTTTAAGAATCTAAAAATTGTGTCAAGATTTGTTTTTTCCAACAATTTGTTAAAAATATCAAAGTTTACCACTTGCCTTTTAGCTATAGCTAGTTTTATTTTCCATTAATTATACTACTGGTAATGTTCATTATGATTTCTAATAATAGACTGATGGTTTGTATGTTTCTCAGGAAATTCATTAGAAATTTGTGAGAAAAAAATCTTCAGATATCTCAACACTGATAAATGGACAAAATTATTTAAGGGCTCAGAAATCTTATTTCAAAGGTGTCCCTAGGTACCTTTTCCCTCAAACATAATGTTCTTGGTCCCACTGTTCTTGATCCCTTACAGATTAGACAAGAACAATGGGATCTAAATGAAGCCACCTTCACAAATTAAACTATGACAGTGAGAGAAGTCTAGCCTGACTAACTCCATCTTGCTTCTAGCCTCACAACTGAACTGCCTTTGCTCATTCCTGTGTGTAGACCAAACTAACTATGGGAGGATTTTCGTTTATAGTTTAACTGTAAAACAAAAATGATACTAGTTTCTTTCCAAAACTAACCCCTTCCTTGCTTGGAGATGAAAGCTACCCTTGTAAAACCTAATGAATTGGCCATAAGTTTAGAATGATGACTCAGGAATCATGTAGCTGGAGGTGACAAGATTAGTAACCTCCCAGATTGCTCCTATAGGTCACATCGCTATTATAAAACCTAGGACTGGTGTTTGAAGTATTTTTCAGACCTTGCATTCTTATGGACCAGCTGGCACCACCAAGACCAGTAACCCATACCTAGAAACTGACTCAACCAGTCCTGTGACCCTCAAACTGACTCAGCACAAGATAGCTTCAACCCCCTGTGATTTCATCGCTGACCCAACCAGTAGGCATTCTCCATTCCCTAGACCCCTGCCTACCAAAGCCATCCTTGAAACACCCTAGTTTCCAAATTCTCTGGGAGGCAGATTTGCATAACATATCCCATCTTTCTGCTTGATTGGCCTTGTGATTATTAAGCTCTTTCTTTGTTGCAACATCTGCTGTTCTCTGTGCATTAGCTTTTCTGGGAAGTGGACAAGAAGACTCCATTGGGTAATTACATTCAGTTTCATAAATTGTGGTTTAAAATGGAAGGATCAGGCCAGGAGCGGTGGCTCATGCCTGTAATCCCAGCTCTTTGGGAGGTCAAGGCTAGTGGGTCATTGAGGTCAGGAGTTCGAGACCAGCCTGCCTAATACGGTAAAACCCCATCTTTATTAAAAATACAAAAATTAGCTAGGCATGGTGGTTGGTGCCTGTAATCCCAGCTATTTGGGAGGCTGAGGCAGGAGAATCGCTTGAGTCAGGGAGGCAGAGGTTTCAGTGAGTGGAGATCGCACCACTGTACTCTAGCCTGGGTGACAGAGTGAGACTCTGTCTCAAAATAAAATAAAAGAAAATGGAAGGATCAAAACACTCCACTCCAATGTGAAAACCACTAAACTAGCAGGGCTGAGAGGATTTCCAGCTGGCTAGATGTAGTTAGGAAGAAGAAAATAAATAAAAGATGAATTTATGGTTTTGAAACTGGGTGACATGTACTATTAACAGCATTAATGAAATCAAGAATTACTCGTCATGAAATCTGGCATGGATTCAATGATAAAATCTTGGGCATTGTTCCTGACATGTCATGTTCTCAGAAGAACACCTCAGAGGTATAGAACTGGAAATCAGGTGAGCAGTCAAGGTTGGAAACAAAATGTGGATTACAGGTCCAGAATTAACACACAGATAATTGCTAGTGAATTAAACAAAGAACAGAGCATAGCAAGAAAGCAGGAATGAGCATAGAACTTCAGCGTCATAGGAGAGGAAAGCTAGTGAGGACAACAAAGGAAGCTTGGTTAACAAAAAGGCTGGAGAATTGGGGAGTGTGTTATGCAGAACCCAAATGTTTTAGTCCATTCTCATGCTGCTAATAAAGGCATACCCAAGACTGGGTAATTTATAAAGAAGAAGAGGTTTAATGGACTCCCAGTTCTACATGGCTGGGGAGGCCTCACAATCATGGCAGAAAACAAAGAGTAAGGGGCATTTTACATGATGGCGGGCAAGAGAATTTGTGCAGGGGGACCCCTCTTTATAAAACCATCAGATCTCATGAGACTTATTCACTATCACAAGAACAACATGGGAAAGAACCCCACCCCCATGATCCAATTACCTCCTGCCAGGTCCCTCCCACAACATGTGGGAATTATAGGAGCTACCTATCTCACTCAAATTCAAGGTGAGATTTGGGTGGGGGCACAGCAAAACCGTATCCCCAAAGGAGGAAGATATTTCTGAAGGAGAGGAATGGCCAAGAGTAAGAAGCACAAAATTCATCCTTTCCTCATTCAGCAGCAGTCAATCACAGCTATGACTTGGGAATTTTGATAAGTACTGGGGGAAAAAAAATGATTCCTGCCCTCAATGAACTCAGAGAACAGACAAATACAGGAAGATGAGTATCATTATACAGGAACACAGAGAAGGAAGGATTAGCAAGTAGTTTATTTACAAGTCTGTGAACTCTAAAATGGCATGCACATAAAATATTATTAAGAATAAAAGCTGAGAAAAGGCTTCCGGACTTGAATTTGAGGAGACAGATCATCACTGACTTTCAAATAACATTTCAGTCGAATGGTGTCTTTTTCCATGCCTATTTTGCTTTTAGTACCACAGAAAATCTGCATTGCACCATATCAAAAGAACAAAAGAATAACTGATTCTCTTGGAACTCATCTAAATTAATAACCCTTGTCATAAAGATTAGGAATCATGGTACCAGTGATGAGACTAACTAAATATTTGATCCCAAAATGATTGGTTTTGACATGGCTTCTGAATTTAAAAGTTCTGCCCCTGGTGACATTGTTCTAGTCCTTTAATATTCTTTCTCAAGGAAATGCCACAGAACACTAATGATTACTAATTGGAAGAAACAGTAAGCACTCTATGGAACCATTTCTCAAAGGAAGATATCTAATGAGTTACATTAATAAAAATAGACTTTGAATGTTTATGTTAAATAACTCTTTTGCATTTTGTAAAGTGAAGTTTGCTATGTTGTCATGTTCTAGGTTTTTGTTGTTGTTTTTTGGCGAGTTCAGTTTTTGAGGCTTGACTGAAGAAAGATATGCAGGATTCAGTATGGCGGAGTTGTTCTGGGCCAATTAGAGTGGATAGAGGATCTGGGCCAATTAGAATGGATAGAGGACGAGGCAGGAGACTGAGCCAAGCAAAAGACAGAATGCTAGCAAAATTCAAGGTTCTAAAGAACAAGTATCATAGCCTAGGAAGAGTGTAAAGCAGGTTAGTAGCACAGGAGGTCATGCTAGCTAGGTTAATGGTTCTTTGAAAGCAGGAAAGACTCAAGCAAGGATGGTCATAGTACCAGGGAAAGTTCCAAGTAATTTATGATTTTTTTTTCCTGTTGATTGGAGACTTTCATTTTGGGTACCTGGGTACTTTCTCATCCAGTATTATTGTCTTAAATGACAATTTCTTGGGCAAATATGAAGTGCTTACATTTTAAATCTCAGGCTTCCTGAGGTAACCATTCCACCTCTTTTATACAGAACTCTTATCTTTCCAAAATTAGGCCAACCCTAATTTTGTACAGCCTTGAGTTTAGTCTGAAGGTCTTCAAAGTCTTTGTAGAGTTGGCAAAACAGACTTCAAGCTCTCCATGAGCAGAAATCTTATTCACAGTGATTAAAGCACTCTTAAGGCCAGAATGGGGTCCCCTACAATAATGGTATCCTATTCTCAAAGCTTGGTCATTTTTTCCATTAGTCATTGATCAATTAGTCATCTTCTTAAACAGCATATATACTGTATTTTCCATTTACCTTCTGGCTGTTTTACTATTACTTTGTATCCTGGTCTTATCAATATAATCATGGACAATTCCTTAAATATACTTTTTTTTTTTTTTTTTTTTTTTTGATACAGAGTTTCACTCTATCACCCAGGCTGGAGTGCAGTGGGGGGATCTCAGCTCACTGCAACCTCCCTCTCCAGGTTCAAGCGATCAAGCGATTCTCATGCCTCAGCCTCCAGAGCAGGTGGGATTACAGGCATGCACCACCACACCCAGCTAATTTTCATAGTTTTAATAATGATGGGGTTTCACCATGTTGGCCAGGCTGGTCTCGAACTCCTGACCTTAAGTGATCTACACACCTGGCCTTCCAAAGTGCTGGGATTACAGGCATGAGCCACCACACCCAGCCCTTAAACACACTTTTACCTTCCCTTGTGTATGTGGTCCAGAGCTGTGCACATGTTGATATCCCACTGAAACCTGTTGATTTCATTTGAAATTTCTGACATACATAAGAGAAGTTTCCATGTTCCCTGATTCTGCACTTAGTTTAAATCTTATGAGATGACTAGATCTCAGCAAACCTGGTGGTTTCTTTTTACTTGTACTTCTAGTAAATGTTAATGATACAAATACACAGCTTTTAATTACAGTGAAGATATTATGGGATTTACTCTTTCAATCAGCCAAGAATCACCAGCTGATTCTGATTCGGTAAAAGGTGAAAGTTTCTACCAATCAGAACAATGAAACACACTATGTAAGCAGTAATCTTCCTATGCATTCACTGCTTTATTCAACAAGCACCTACTAAGTGAGTGACATAGTAAATTAAATCTCTCCACTCCTCTACTTTCTTCATGAGGAGGGTAGTTCAAGCGCAAAATCTTAGGGGAGGAAAGGAAAACATATTATTTTCCTATTGCTACTGTAACAAATTACCACAAATTTAGTGGCTTAAAACAACACACATTTATCATCTTACAGCTCTGGAGATCAGATTTCTGAAATGAGTCTCACTGGACTAAAATGAAGGTGTTGGCAGGGCCAAGTTCCTTCTGGGAGGCTCTAGGGGAGAATCCATTTCATTGGATTCATTCCAAAGAATTTTATTGCCTGCATTCCTTATCTCCTGGCCCCCTTCCATCTTCAAAGCCAGCAATGGCAGATTGAATCCTTCTCATATCAAATCATTCTGACTTCTGCTTCGATCATCACATCCCCTTCTCTGACTTTGACTCTTCTTCTGCCTCTCTTTTCTACTTTTTAAAGACTTTGGGCCCACCCAGACAATCTAGGATAACATCTCCATTTCAAAGGCTATTCACAACCTTGATTTCATCCGCAACCTTAATTCTCTCTTTCCATGTAATTCAGAGTGAACATATCCAAAGCTTTCAGAGATTAAGACATAGGTATCTTTGAGGGGTCATGATGCTACCTAGCAAAAGAAAAACAAGGAAAACTTAGACTTATTGCATCCCAGTTGTATCAGGCATTATGCCAGGTGTTTTTAAATTAGTTTCATATCCAGGACAACCTGGTAAAGAAGTATTCTTATTTCCACTTTTGCACATGAAACTGCAGTGTATAGAAAGTAAGTCGCTTGCCATATGCCACAGCACTATCAAGCAGTAGAACTTGTATTGAAACCTGGGTCCATTTGACTCCAAGATCCATGGTTTTCTCTCTATCATGTTTCTTCTCCAGCACCAGAGTCATTTAAGGAACTGGCCATCCAGCATAGCCATTGCCAACAATCTACATTCTATATTGAGCAGGCGGGCCTATGAACGACTTACAACTGAATTCTGAGTCACTGACTTGTTTATTATTAGGTAGAAATACAGGTTCTACCTTCAAAGAAATTGCGTTCTGGATTACTAAATTATGTAACATTACAAGAAAACCAATAGTACGAAAGAGTAAATAACAAGTGTTTACTCCAAATGCTAAGGGCTTGAGGATTTCAGAGGAAAAAGAATCTACTTGAAACAGAAGTTTTGCTCATGGATGATTTGGTGTTGATCTGGAACGATGGGGAGAATTTGGGTGGCTACAGGTGGGAGGGTGTAGGTGACATAAGGCAAAGCAAGCCCAGTGACATGCTCAGGGGATCTGAACAAAGCAATCCCTTATCAACAAGTAGTGAATGAACACCTACAAATGTGCCAGTCACTGACCAGAAAAGAAAGAGAAAACTAAAATGACAAGCAGGGACATAAAAGGCTAAACATCTAGGCAACAGAGTAAACAGGAAAGTAACACGTTGAAAACCATTTGAAGATAATGTGTAGAATCTGGAAGAGGAGAGATGAGCTAAGAAGCTTTTGCAAGAAGCCAGGAATGACATAGTGTGAAGGCCTAAACCAGAGTAAAATAACAGAGAGGCAAGACATTTTGGGCAGGTGGAGAAGACAGGGAGAGGGAGACATTACAGATAGAGGTCACAGTGACATGTCCAACACTTGAGCCTATGAAAGTATAGAGAATATTCTACTAATATAAAATTCAGACAATTGAGTTGACCTGCAGTGATTTGTGATAATGGATTTGATGGGAAGCATCTGAATGGCATCAAATGGAAAGCTTCCAGCTGCAAACAGACACGCAGTGTTAAAACCAGGTCTTGCAGCGTTTGAAGAAAAGCCAGAAATTGAGACATTCATACAAAATATCAAGATCTGAATTTTAATCTTGGCCACTAACAAAAATTCTCCAACACAATGTAAGTCAAAGCAGACCTAGGCATGAGACAGACCTGGCCTGAGAGCAGACCCTGTGAGGATATAGTGAGAAGGCAGGGATCTGCAAGCCAAAAACAGGGGCCCCAGAGGAAACCAAACTGGCCCACATCTTGGTCTTGGACTTCCAGCTTCCAGAACTGTGAAAAATACATTTCCATTGTGTTAGCTACCTGGTCTGTGGTAGTTTCTGGTAGCAGCCATAGCAAACTCATGCAGGGATGTATCAACCAACTCTAATTTTAACAAACCGAGGAGAACTGCCCCTCCACAGGGCGATAAGAGAGCGGGCATTAGAGAGAAGAAGTGAAAGGCACAGAGTCAATTCATTCAACAAATTTGATCATCAAAATAGCATGCTAACTAGTATCTTTGCTCACTGACTCACTCATTTCTGAGGCTCATAAAAACAAACCTGAAATGTTACCTGTCTGCTTAAGCAGTCTCCCAGGGAAGTAGTGTACCTTCCCACCTTGATAAATACTGTTTTGTTGGCAATGGGTTTCGGCTCACTGGTTCTCTTCCTTCTGTTGCTGGGGTCTCTGGAGCCCAGTGCTCCTAACTCTTCTGGCATTTGGGCCTCAGCAGTCCTGAGACTCTCCTGAATCCCCAGCAATGCCGCCTCCCCTTATCTTCAGTGAAGGCTTCTCTGCCAGCCTCTGGTTCATCCCTGAGGCTGGCTCTTGCTTAAGCTAGTCCAGGTTCCCCCTCCCAAACAAGGGTGGAGAGCTCAGGAAGCTAAAGGAGGAGCACTGTAAGGAAGAGTGTCTGAGCATGTGTGTGGTGTCACAAGGGAACCCCAGGTGTGTTTGAGGACTTGTCTTTTGAACACAGCTGAATTAGAGAACTCCAAAAGGCTGCATGAGATCAAGGGCACAGGTAAAAGTGTTGATCTTAATGAGCTTCTCAGTGAAAAAAAGATAAAGGGGAGTGCACAGAAAAAGCAAAATGGGAGACTCCACTCTGCCAGGTGAGACCTCAATCTTCTGAGTAAAGTCTAAGGGGACTGATTGTGAGTAAGCTGACAGCAAAGACTCCAGGAAGTAAGTGGTTGGGGGGTGGGCAGCAAGGACAGGTGGAGAGAGTGCTGCAGGGATGTGTCCAAGTGTAGATAGGGCTAGGAATTAAGTAAGCATAGCCAGAGGGAGGCAGGAGAAGATAGGGTCAAAGTCAGGTTGTCCAAAAGGCTATGACAACTGGCAGCCAAAAGCTGTGCATTAGCTTCTGTGATGAAAGGCCAGAAATGGCTCTTACCTTGCCCTGGTCCCCTCTCCCTACACCCAATGTGTCACATTTTATCCCAGCATTAAATACTAAGGCATTCATTATGTAAGGAAAGAATCACAAGTGCCTTTATCAAGCACCTGCAATTAAACACACAGCCAAGGTATATTGCAAAAGAGCATCTTTATTACAAGGATACAGACACTTATCTTTTAAACTTAGCAGTTATTCTAAACATACTTCCCTAACTGCCTGCATTCCAAATTCCAAACTGTATTGCTTTGATCCACTTAAAAGAGAAAGCACTCTACTCTGAATCAGAACAAGCAAACAGGACTGCAAAGCAGCCCAGAGACTCCTGAGCACACCTCTAGGAGAAATTTTAAAGCTTTTATTTTAATACAACATACCTGAAACTGCTGACAACAAAAGCCAATAACCTGCTGTATTACTGAGTAATTACAATTATATAGAAAAAACCATTTTTACGTAATGATTTGGTAAATGTCATCATCTTTGTTATATTTTACTTTGGCTCTATATTGTACAAGGGCACGAAGTATTAATAAACCCAATCACAGACTTTCTCATTGTGAAATCATTCAATTAGAAGGTGCCACTTTCCTTTTGAAAGAAATCTTTTTTAAAGACTTTTTTAAATGATGCATTTATCAAAAATATGAAAATTGCAAAAAACCTAATTGCATACTGCTTTTGAGAAACTACCTCTACTATAGAAAATAAGGTAACGTATCCAAAAGATTGTAACAAGATTATTATGACAGCTTACACTTGTCCCTGCTCTCTACTTTCTTCCTTAAGTCGGATCATCTGCCTTTGTAAAAGAACCAGAAAATAACATCCATGTCTGAGTATCAGTGAGAAGATTTATCCATTCCTTGGGCATAATCCACTCTCCCCTAATTGAATCGGCATCTGGCAAACTGGCTGGAGGGATCTGGTGCAAGGACACATCCGCGGACAAGGTTTCTTGATTCTCAAATGCTGTGACCTGCAGACAAGTCAGGGTCACGGCTCCACTCCCGACAGCGAGACACTTGGCTTCAGGCACATGGTCTCATCTCCAAAGTAAATGCATTCAATTTTTTATTCCTTCATTTTATTTACCCCATCAAATAAATAACAATTCCCTATTTCCTAAAGGCTCTTTCTTCTACTCAAGTTAGAGCAACATTTTCCAAAATGTGTGGAGGTCTTTGCAAGCTTTCTAAGAAATGGAACATTCCCGAGAAGAATGCATATTTGTTTGTTTGTGTTCCTGTCTGTCTGTCTGTTTTGATGGTAATTTGCTTAATCAGTACAACATGTTAGAACTTCTGTTAGACCGAGTTCTGATCTAAACATAGTTATTTAGAAAAACTGCTTCCTTGAACATGGGCAGCAAAGCAAGAACAGGTTTGTCAAAGTACAGGGTGTATGAAGGATTCCTGCTCTCCAGTGGACCTCTGGATCCAGCTTCATCAGCATTTCTCTCCCATCAAGCATCCCCTCACCTTTTGTTGTGAGTAAGGGTATGAATGAGTTTGGTATGTTGCTACAGGTACAGTTGCCTGCCTGGAACCTCAAAAGCAAAGCCATCTGGATTGCAAACATTTTTCAGAAGAGGAGGGCTGCCCTTTTTTTTTAATTTGAATACTAAAGACATGCTAAGGCTTCTCACTGTCTTTTGATTCTTTATGACATGTACCATAAAAAGCAAAACATATTTTTTATACAGCCAGGTGATATGCAGAAGAGGTGTGGTTTCTAAATATAAGCCAGGTGGAGCTAAAAGGTTTTTCTTTCTCCATTACCACACATTTGAAGCCCAAACCCAAGTAAAAGGTAAGACTCCTGCAAATCTTCCTTGTGACATCTCGGAAGTATCCCCGTTTACGTGGAGCTACTAATTTTGTAAATACTTTCATACAGTTAAAAGCTCATTTAATTTTGCTTCCATTTACTTCTTAACAGATTACTACCACTGGTCAGAAACCAACTTCCTAGAACCTCCTGATATTTGAAGATTCTAATTTTTTTTTTTTCTTTTCTGACTTGTATCACTGTTCTTAGAAACTGCAAAGAGAAAACTTTGTGTGGAAATCAAGACATACGCCCACGGTTCTGTTAGGTATGACATTAGTCTACCAAAACCAAGCAGAAATACACAGGAGCCAGATGTTAAGAGAATGGGCTTTGGAAATAATCAGACCTAGACATTGGTCCTTTCTCTATAAACGTGTGCAACTATTTAACCTCTCTAAACCACAATTGTCCTATTTGTAGAATGGTGATTAAAAACAGTGCCTGATTCTTAGCAATAACAATTCTTCCAATTGTTATTGGAAGAATTTGCTAGGACAATCCATGTAAATAAAGCACTTAGCTCAGCGCCTGGCACACGTTAAGCTTTCCTTATAATTTTAGCTATCATTATTAGAAATCAGAGCCCCAGACAGTTACCATGGGGAGTAGCTTCTGTAATTACCTTATATCTAGAAAGTTGATCTTAGTGCAATTGATATAAAAGTTATACTAATACCAGTGGCACGTTCAGTCTAATACTGAATTAAAATCCTTAAGTAGAAGACATTTAGGGAATGCACATTAACAAAAAAAAAATCCAAATTTAGAAAAATGTAAAGCAACTGGAGAGATTGATTCAAAGTAAGTAGTACACTGCTTACAGCTGAACAAAAAAATGATATTCAGAAGAAATGAGATAATGTGCAAACAACTTGGCTTTAAAAAATTTCAAAATATGCTTTATGAGATACTTACAAACCATGGTTACATGTCTGGTTTTCTCCAAAAGTGAAATGTTCAATTATTGACATGGAATCCATGGTCCTAGAGTTGGCCATTAAAACCATAGAGGTTTTGTGAGAACAAGTTTGGCATTATAGCACAGACATAAAGGAATGTTTTCAAAGCACAGTGCCACATTCCATATCATGGGATAAAGCACAAAAGAGCAAAGGGAAGGCTTCAGGGTAAAACTTTAAGAATTAAAACTCAAAACCAGTACAACAAACATTACCCTATCACTTAAAAACATGTAGCCATCTGGTAAATATTAATTCTGTCTAATTCTCTCACTTGAGTCAAGCAGGATGGCTATTTGATTTGGTAGTCATGTGCAATGTGGTCATATGAGGTTACAGAGAATTGCTTGCCTACCATGAACACCACAAAAGTAGTTTGAACATGTCTATTTCTTCACTACCATAGGTAGGACAGGTTAATAGAGGAAATAGGAATGATAAAAATGAGACAGATCTGAATAACTATTATGCCCCAGATCAGTTGACTCCTCTCTCTTCCTTCTTAGTTGTTCAGGACAATTTTTTTTTCTTTGAGACAGAGTTTTGCTCTTGTCCCCCAGGCTGGAATGCAGTGGCTCAATCTCGGCTCACTGCAAGCTCTGCCTCTCGGGTTCATGCCATTCTCCTGCCTCAGCCTCCTGAGTAGCTGGGACTACAGGCTCCTGCCACCACACCCGGCTAATTTTTGTATTTTTTAGTAGAGACAAGGTTTCACCATGTTGGCCAGGCTGGTCTCGAACTCCTAACCTCAGGTGATCCACCCACCTTGGCCTCCCAAAGTGCTGGGATTACAGGCGTGAGAAATAAAAACCAAACACAGCCCTGAGAAACACCAGTGTAGCTAGGATAAGGGTAAAAGCAATGTCTATTTCCATGAACTCTTAAATGGAAATGATGTCATGACTTTCCTAGATACTAAGAAAAAAATCAAATCCAAATAATATCAAGTAATAGAATTTGAATTACCGGTGTCGATTGTACACCCATTATTGCTATAATAAATGCGGAATTATAATACATAAATTACAGTTACATAATAGCTCTAATTTATTTTTATTTTTACATCAGAATTTTTTCTTTAAGCTTATACTTTGTTCAACTGGTAATGCAAGCTCACTAAGTAAAATCTTGTAAACTAGAGAAACAGAAAAAATATCACCACAATCCGAAGAAAACACAAATCTACTGATGTGTATCCCCTGTCTCATATGGTGTGTGTATATATCATGTCTCACCACATTACACATGGTGTATATTGACATCTCTTTGCTAGCAACAAGGTTCTGGGTACTGTTCTAAGTACTTTATATGTGTTGACTTATTTCATCCTCGCAAAAATTTTATGCTGGAAAGTCTACAATATTTCCATTTTACAAGTAATAAAACTGAGGCCCCTAGAGATTAAATGATTTGCCCAAGAAGACGCGAGGAGTGGTATGTGGAGTAACTGATGGAACAAGGAGTAATATCCAGATAGTGTGACTCCAGAACCCACATCCAGTGGCAAATTTCATCTAAAACACGCTTTTTCAGATAAACTTGTGGCTAGTTCAAAAGACGCCTCCACAACAATGAGCAATCATTTACAATAAAAATATTTACTTTTAGGCTCCATCCAGATGACGTTGTGGTAAAAGGGAGCAAATTCTTCAAATTCTTGTAGTTTTCTTACTGTGGCCAGTTTAATCACATTTGCTGGGGTGACAGTTTGCCTCGAGACTTAGTAAGTAAACTATGTTCTTGCCCATCTCTTAAAGCACCGGGCATTCTGGCAGTCATGTTTTACCGGGGCTTAATTCTTCTTGAATTTCATATATTAAAATATGTCACTACAGGTAATTTTGTTTTCAGAAAAATTAGATGGTTGGCATATTTTTAGTATATTTGTAAAGATCTTACTTTTATATTAGTAGATATTTTTTAACTGGGCTAAATACAAAATGGTCATGTAAAAATGTTTTCTTTCAAAATTCTGTAGATGTTGCTCCATTGTGTCCAGAGAAAAAGTCAGGCTAAGGCCAACTTAGCTTTGTTCTTTTTGTTTTTCACCATTTTTTCTACATGAATGCTTATAGTCTCTTTTCCTCCATCCCTGTAATTCAAATGTAACAAAGTTCTCTTTTCATTTAATTTACTTTGAACATGGTGAGCTCTTTTGATCTGCTTGTTCATTCTTTTTCAACTCAGGAAACTTTTATTTAATGATATATTGGAATAATTGCTTCTGTTCTTGTTCTACTTGTTATTTATTTTCTCTAGAACACCTATAATTCTCAGGTTGGCTCTCCATTCTCTATCCTCCATACATATCATTTTCTTGCATTATTTTCAACTCGATTTTTTTCTTCCTCTGCATCCTAGTAGAATTTCTCAAGTTTGTCTTTTGGATTGCTTATAATACCTATTTGATTGCTTGTAACTTCACTCTGCTCTGTACTGCTTTAATTCTATTTACGCACCTTTATTTTTCAACAATATATTTCTAATGTTACCAAACTACAGTTTCATCTAGTCTGAATTCTTGCTTCTATTTTATGGTAACCCTGCCTGTCTTTTTCTTTTTTAATATCTCATATTTGATGCCAGTTTTCTACTTTTTTTTTCTCATTCCTACAATAATTCTTTTTCAGAGGTCTGCTCTTCATTGATGTCTTCTGGATTGTGGAGTCCTAATTAGGTAAAAGGAGTCATGCTGGAAGGACCAAGGGAAAGCAAAAAGTAAAAGCAGATAAGCTCTAAGTCTGTCTTTCTTCATGGTTCGGGACACATAGCCCTCCTGCGCAAATAACTCATAATCTTCCTGTGCTCACCTATCACCAGACACCTGCAAACTAGCTCACTGTAACCTTGGCGTTATCAGTACTGCACAAAGCTCTCTTTAGCATACACATAAACACTCTTCTAGAAAATCCCCAGCAATTCTTTGTTTCCTTGCAGACAGCCCCTTCTCTGCCATCCTGCCTCTTGCACCCTTCCACCGTATTTTCATACTTTCCGTAGTAAATCTGCCTTTCTTTACCTACAACTGTCTTGGTAAATTCTTTAACCACCCATGTGAAACTGGGCCCAGAGAGTCGCACTCACCTGTACCGTGGATGATATTCTACTCCCTTTGTTCTACGTGTGTGTGTGTGTTTACATGTATTTTTTTTTCTTTTAATAAGAGATCTGCCAAACCCAGCATCCAAAAGACAGGATGTACATGTTAACCTTGGCTCCCTCATTTGTCCACTTGGGTCTTCATCAAATTTCCTTTTTGGAACTATGTGAGGATGTGCACAGAGATCCTAGGTTTATTCCTCTACTCTAACCGACAAAACTGTCCTCAATGAGATGGAGTCTTCCCAGCCCCACTCTTTAGCTATCTGACTCCGAACAAGTGGATTATGTAAGAAAACACAGTACAGTCAGGATTTCTCCTACCCCTGCTCTCATGGACGACCACCCTGTTGTATCCCCCGCCTCATTTCCTTTTTATCAAGTTGCTGTCTAGGAGTTTTAGGTTGAAGTGGAAAGAGAAGTAAAGGGATTGAGGAGTTCCTATGACACAAGGGCTGTTGAGTTTTTTAATTGGTGAAAACCTTAAGTTCTGTATTGGTGGCAGACAGTGGGAAATGCTGAAAAGGCTATCGTGCCCACATGCAGGACTACTGACCATAGTGTTCAGACTCATTCAACCAGCCTTCGGTACTTAATGCAATGTTCTAGCTTCTGGCAATAGGTAAATGGTCAGTTTCAGGTTTCCATCAGAGTATAGAATTTTCACGTTTTCTGTGTAAATGTTTATTTTAGGGGCTGCTAACCAGATGCTATTTTTAAACCAGAAGTTCTGAAGTGGATACTAAAGATATTTCCTTTGTCCTCATTACATTATTATTGGTGACAGGTGGACATGGCAATACATTGGCCAGAGCCACCAGATACTCACATTCCTTCTCTGCGAGTGTCATGGAGAATGATAAAAACCCAGACAACTGAAATGCTCTAGCAACACGTCGTGGAGCTGACAAGGAATGAGAGGTAACATCGCCCACAAATCTAGACCAGCATCGTCTGTCTTAGAAGTGTCCCGGGAACAGTTTCTCGTCACTGGTCCAGGATAATTCAACTGCTTTTTAGGAGAAAATTTAAGAGAGAACCAGGGTTGTTTTTTTTTTTTTATCTTTGACAGGAGTTAAGAATAAAAGCTCAACCCAGTATAATAGAATAAAAAATTAATTTAGGAAGCAAGACCAAATACTTAGAAATGTGATTAAGTGATAAGTATCAACTGACACGAAGTGTTCAATTTTGTAATTAGTTATGGCAATCTACAATTTCCTTCAGAAAAGATTCTAGGATTCTTTCACTCTGTGTATATATGAAAGTAATCAGGTCAGTTTGAGAAGCATAGCTGCTATAGTTTACAGATTATCTTTTAGTAATTTCATGCAACATCTAAATACTGTACTAACAATAATATGACTCTGGCTGTTTCAATAAGATATTTTTAGGTAGAAAAATGGCCTACCAGCCTCAAATATTTGGGGAAGGGAGCTATTGTCTGTGAAAATTGAAACAAGGCAAATACACACATGCACACGCATGCACTCATATGCACACAACCTTCTCAGAGAAACTTCCATCTCCACATTCAAGTAAGAGTTTGATCCCCTGGACCCTGCCACCTAAGAAGATTTGAACTTGGCTTCCTTTGTTCATTTAACTTTGATTTCTAGTATCAGCAAAGCTAAGCATAAGCTGTAATTAAGAGAATAATGCAGGAACAGAGGAGACAAAATAGAAATTGAAAATTAATTAAGATTAAGTAAAATTAGTTTCACTTAATAGACACACACTAGCCTGTGATGGTAAGCTTATTAGTTCTACTGATGTGAATTCGTAAGAGCTTAAAAGGTCTATATTAAGATTCTGTCTTTGAAAACGCTTCTCATTATTAACCCAACTGCTTGATGAAACATCCTAGAGGAAAGTCATGTTCTTATTGACTTAAGAGTCTTTTAACACCATGATCATCTCCCAATGTGTATAAATGGAGTGGTCCCAGGGAAAGGTGAACTACACACAAAAATGTCACAGTAAATATTGCCTCATCTCCCCATCCCCAAGGACAGATCAGCCCATGAAAATTTCTAAGTGGTTAAAGTATAAGGTCTTTGTGAAAGTTTTCAACTTTAATGACTCAGGTTTTAGATATGATAGGAACAGGCTGTAATCTTTTTCATAATGAATGATCAATTTTCTTCTCAATGCTGAAATAGATGCCTATTCTGTCAGACATTCAAGTAGAGTTTACACTTTCACCTAAAATAAGCATTTTTGTTCTTCACAAAAGCTGAGATTTAAAAAAAATTCATGTGTGCTACCATGTAATGTAACCATCCTACAGTCTAATAAATTGGCTTTTAAGTGCACACTATTTTTTTTAATGTGTGAAAGTTCTATAAAGACCACATTCATCAATGCACATAAAAGCCGGGATGTTTTCTAGAAAAAAAGAATGAACAAAAATTTTAAAAAACAAAAAACCATCACCGTTTATTTGTAAATCTGTTTCTTGAAAGAGAGAAGCAGTTCTGTTAGCATATGTTTTAACTGTAAGTTGCTTTTTGCAGTGATTTGAACAATAAATCACTTTTTTTCATGTCTAATTGGTAGCAGGTATCTAAAAAGCAATGTGATGAAGAGATACTGTGTTGTGAGTGTCCATTTTATCTTGAAACACATTAGAAATTAACATTAGACATGAGTTTCTCAACAGCATGAGCTAGATAATTCTTTGTAATGGGGGACTGTCCTGTACATCCCTCACCACTACCCAGTAGATAACAGTAGTATTCTGCTGGGCCACCACCAATTGTGATGACCAAAAGTGTGTCTAGACATTTCCAAATGTCCCTTGTGGGAAGCAGGGAGACAGGGAATTACTCCTGGTTGAGAACCACCATCTCAGGGCCCTTGCCAAATTGTGCTTTCCCTGGAAATAAGCAGAGCTGTTTTTTCTTGGTTGAAGAGAATTAGCATATTTGGGTGTCCCTTGCTCAAATGTGTTGTTGGTGCTCACTACATTTGTGTACTTGCACTTTATCAATCTCAGCCAGTGTGTGACTCTTCGTGATTGGAAGTACAGCCTTTGCTGGTGTTGCAGTGGAGGGCACTTACTGCAGCCAATAACCTCTGTTCAACTGCAGACACAAGTCTCTCAGGGAAAAAAAAATAGGTTTAACATCAAGAGAACCAACATTATTCCTTCTAATAGACATGCTTCCCTTGGCTTCTCTCTTTGTTTTCTTTCCCTGTCAACAATTCTTAATGGGAAATACATATTTTTTCTGTTGGCAATTTCTAGAAGAAAGCTTCAGGTCTACTATTCCCATATTCATGCCTCTTCCCAGTACTCTTATCCCTTTCCACTTCAGGCCATGAATTTCACTATAGTGCCCTCTCACGCTGCACACCAGTCTCCCTTCTTAAGACAAATGGGTTCCTGCAAGTCGCACATGACAAACTGTATGCCCTGTTCCAACCTGCCTCCCTAAAACAGCTCTGTAATAGAAGGCACAATAAAAACAAGTCATTTAAAGAGTATCAATAGGTGACCACAGAGTAAGAAAACTCGATTATTATACATTGGGTGGGTTGCACTTTAAAAATACCTAAAGGGGAGATTGGAGCTTCTGTCCCTAGTAGGAAAGATGTGCAGACTCTCAGGGATTTACCTATAGCAAAAAGAGCTATTTGCAAAGCATGAAGCGGGTGACAGTGGCTTTTATAAGAGGACACACAAAGAACAGAAGCAGACCCACTCACCTTCAAGCCACTAAAAACAGAAAGTGGCCTAATCTGGCAGGAAATCTTTTAGTTAAGTGATATTTGTTAAGAGCACTCAGGAGAATGCCCACTAGGCTAAGTATGGGGAGGATCTGGTCACCTGAGGACCATTTCTGTTCTAAGACAGACTGATAAGAGGAAACCTAGGTTGGGGAAAGACAGGTCCTAGGCTGTTCTGGAGCCTGAGGCTATTATGCCCTAGGCCTCTGTCCCTGATCCACTTCCTCCCAGTTTAGAGTGTTCTAGGAAGGTCATCATGGCTCCAAGGTCAGTCTGCAATTGCATTTAGTTGGGTTGGTGGTAAGAATCTAGCTTGCCTTGGGTCACCTGAAACCAACCCCAAACCTTCTATAATCTGTGCTCAGTACCAAGTTGAGAGTTTGGCGGTGAGCAGTCTCTTTAGGGATTTGGAACAACAGCAGACACAAAGGACTAGAAGCAAATGTTCCCCACAAAGCCCTCATAGATCAATCAATCTTTAGAGCAGAAGCTCTCAATATCTTAAAGTTAAGCAATCATGGAGGTAGTTCTGAGGGAACAAGTTGCTGGGCAACCCCTTGCCTTTCTACACCCACTTCTCTAATACCAAACGTTTCCATTCTAGCAGGTGGGAACTGGTTGCCTGGAAATGCTTATCTAGGAAAGTCATTAATACAACATAGCTTCTGACTCAGCACCCAGGTGTGTGCCAGTTAAGAGCAACTGCTTACACGCAACTGTAGCAGCCCTGACTCTCAGGCTCCAACTCAGATGTATAAGAAATAAACGCTTTTCATTGTTACAGCAAACCTATTTTTTTTCATTTGGACAGCCCATTGCATTGGTTGAGAACAAGGAAGCCGGAAACTAAATCTTATGCAATTGAGGGTCCTCCTCAGAGATGGCCCTTAGGCTCCTGGGGACAGGCACAGACCAAGACCTAGAAGTGCAAGAACATCACCTGTCCATGCACCAATTGAAGTATCTGCAGCATCTCAACTCTTCAGTGGTTGAGTTACAGAGACACTTGCTGTGAGGTCACTTCCCCTTGGCTGTAAGGCTTCCCTGGGTCCATATCTGAGCCTCTCAAGAACACACAAGAAATCTATGAGTAGGAGTGAAAAAACTACTCAAGACTATTTCTGACTCATGTCTAAACACTTCTACTCAAAGCATCCCCTGTCATGGGCAAGCCCTTATATACTAGGAAAATTGTCATGTCTATGAGCTATACCCAGGAAAGAAGAAATAGGTCTCCTCAACTCTCAGATGATCTAACTCATATGAGGTTTTAATTGTGTCTTCCCCACCCCTTGTCTGAACTAGCTATGGGCCCCTTCTCAAAAGCCTCCCTGAATCTAAACTTTCTTCCTTAAATTTGACTCTCTCCTCCTACCATGCTGATACAATCTTTATCTAAAAAACACAAGGTAAATAGAGGAAGACAGGTTGTTCTCTCTCACTTCATTGGTGTTGTATGTGCATATCTTCACGTTTAAAGCTTAAAAACACTAACTGAGAGCAAGCCATAGCAGTGTGCTACTGGGGAGGCTGAAGTGGGAAGGATTGCTTGAGCCCGGGAATGTGGGGCTGGAGTGAGCTATGATCACACCACTGCACTCCAGCCTGGGCAACAAAGCAGGACCTCATTTTTATGATTTAAAAAAAAAAAAAGTCTCAGTTCAGGAGTTCGGGACCAGCCTGAGCAACACGATGACAGCCTGGGCAACACGATGAAACCCTGTCTCTACTAAAATACAAAAAAATTAACTGGAGTTCAGGAGTTCGGGACCAGCCTGGGCAACACGATGAAACCCTGTCTCTACTAAAATACAAAAAAATTAACTGGGCATGGCAGTGTGCGCCTGTAATTCCAGCTACTTGGGAGGCTGAGGCAGGAGAATCACTTGAACCTGGGAAGTGGAGGTTGCAGTGAGCCGAGATCAAGCCACTGTACTCCAGCCTGGGTGACAGAGTGAGACTCCATCTCAAAAAATAAAAAGAAAAAGGAAAAAAAAATATTAGCCATTAATTTGTTTCTTTCACTCTTCCGTAACAATTCTCATGAGGCATCTCTTGATATTTATTGGTTATTATCCCAAACTATCATCCAACTGCATGATAAAATGATGAGAGTGCCTGCCTTTGACAATGGGTGGTTCATTTTTTTTTTTCAAATTTATTTTAGATTCAGGGGATACATGTGCAGGTTTGTTACCTGGGAATATTGTATGATGCTGAGGTTTGGGGTACAAATGATCCTGTCACCCAAGTACTGAACATAGTACCCCAATAATTATTCATAGTTTTTTTCAACTCTTGCTCCACTCCTACCTTCCCTCTAGTAGTCCCTGGTGTCTATCGTTGCCATCTTTATGTCCATGAGTACCCAATGTTTAGCTCCCACTTGTGAGACCATGTGGTATTAGATTTTCTGTTCCTGCGTTAAAGAATGGGTAGTTCCAGCAAAGTGTGTATATCATGCAATCCTGCTTTGCACTTACATTTCAGACTTTCCCATTTAAGGCTTATGGGTCTTCCTGAAATACAGATGAATGCAATGCATGTCACGTTTTTCAGCCTCTTCATGAGCCCACAATCTGATGGCCTTTTATTCATAAGAGTGCCTGATAACTAAGTTGACTTTTAATTCTCTGCATCTTTCAGTAGTGACTGGGTTACTATCCTATCAGAAAAGATTAGAGGTTTCTCCCATCTCCTTAATTATATGGCAATAAAACATTAAGGCTTGAGATACATTATTTTCAATAAATAAGAGGACAGCTTGTTGACAATACTAAATCAAGTGTGCAAATAGTAGAAATAAATATAATGGACTCCTTTTTCAATACACAATTTCTCTGGAATTATTAATGAACAGTGTATTGGTCTGCTACGGCTGCCATAAAATACCACAGACTGGGTGGCTTACACAACAGAAGTTCATTTCTCATAGTTCTGAAGGCTGGGAGTTCAAGGGTTGGCTTCTCCTTGGCTTGCAGATGGCACCTTCTTGCTGTGTTCTCGCATGGCCTTTTCCCTGTGTCAGCAGAGGCTTTCTTCTCCATCTTCCTCTTCTTCCCTTTCTTCTTCTTTGGAGACTAGTCCCACTGAATTGAGGCCCCACCCTTTGATCCCATTGAAACTTAATTACCTCTTTAAAGGTCCCATTTCCAAAAACAGTCACATTGGAGGTTAGGGCTTCAACAGAGGTATTTGTGTTATGGATACAAGTCAGTCCATGCACAGTCCTATTATATAAACCTGTGACTCTGCATGATAAGTAGAACCTAAAATGTAAATAACATGATGTTCTTGCTCTTACTACACTGCATAAGAACACAATGTTTAAACTTTGTTTTTCTAGCCAAATGCTAATGCTGGGTTTCTCCCCTTTCACCAACATGGAAGCTGACTCATCGCCCAGGTGTGTGCAATGCTCACGCTGATCCACAATGCAGCCTTGAAGGAATGAGACAGAGAGCTATCAGCTAGGGATGTGGGCACACCTGACGATAATCCAAAAGGTGAGTGATCCCATGTGTCCAAATCTCTGCCATGCACCTCCTCCCACCCACCAGTGACAGCTCTGCCCTCTGACAAGGAGCAGTCCCTGTATTCAGACATTAAAACTCACATTTGCCCCAAAGCTTATGAGGCATGAATCCTATTTTACCACTTTTCTCAAGGATGTTTGACATTTTGATGATTAGGAGTGTCGTCTCTTGGATTTTGCCCATTACAAAGATCAAATAACATAAGCAATTATGACAAATAGAGGTGAAAGATTTCTACTGGAAAAAAACCCTCTTAGAAAATAACACCATTGAATCCAAAATGACAAGATTCCTTATCTGGCAGATTTGAACCCATAATGGATTTAGAAAATCATTAGATCTTGAAGGAATTTAAATAAAAACTAAACTGAGAAAGTTATTAGCTTCTGTAATTTAACTACCTTTTTTTTTCTAAAGCATCCTGGTACACCAAAATCATAGAAAATTAAAGTAAAATAAATGCATTGGTGAAGAAACTGACTCTTATTTTAATGCTAATGCAACTACCTAAGAGGCAATATTTATCTAGGAAAGTCATTAATACAACACCCACAATTCCCAGTAGAATTACCTTTTGTGAAATTTGTAAACTTTTCTGTTTTTTCTTATGGTTTTATTGGAACGAAAGACACTATACACATGCGCTCATGCGCGTGCACACACACGCACACACACAGTATGGGGAAGATACTGAAGGCACAGATTGGTGAATCTATCTTTATATAAAGAGCATGTTAATTTACAACTTAAGTACACAGTCAATTGCTTGGCTTTCTAGCAAATTTAATATCTACCATGAGTTTTAACCCTAAGGCTAGCAAACTTCACCCTTCACAATTAGGTACTTGGAATTTATTTCCTCTATGGATAAAGAACAAAGAAAAATACAGCCAAAGGGTGTTTTCGTTGTTGTTATTCAGTTGTATGTATTTTTAATGATCTCTGTGGTAATATAATTATGGTTTTCGGCCTTCTGGTTGAATCAATTGAAAGGAATTACTTTTTGGTTATACAAGATGATGAAACGCTGAGGAAAATGTCCTAAGTTATAGAAAGAGAAAAATATCACAAAAAAAAGAGACTTGGCATGAATATGGGTATCAGCCTGTGTAATTTTTTTTAATGTGGAGAGAAAATGATGGACATTTAGACACTAGTCTACAAGTATTTCTTGTGCCCAAGCACAAGAGAAGAATTCTCTCATGTGCCCACCAAAAATTGATATAATTCAGCATTGTATGCTCTAGGTAGAATTTTAATTTAAATGTTTCAAGTTGCTGTACATATACAGGAAAAGACAACTTATAAACCCTGGACTTATAAACAGTAGTCTCTCATAAACAGCCTCATCTGAATCCCATCTCCCTCCTCAGAGCACACATAAAGGGGTGTTGCCGCTGCTCCCATGAGAAAAGAATCCGAAGAAATATGGAGATTTTAAGGAATTATGAGGTTTAGAACATAAAGAGAAAGTGAGAAAATGGGAAAAATCAGGAACAGAATAATGTGCTCCCCTGGCCCTAGACTCCCAGATGGGACGAGCTCCCCTCTATTGGTTCCTGATATTTATTTTAAAAATAAGTAAATAAATAACAAATAGGGAGGATAACAAAGTTCTGTGTTAGAAAGGAAGAAGCCTCGTGTCTCTTCCTCTTCTTGTAAGGACACCAGTCCTATTGAACTAGAGCCCCACCTTTATGACCTAATTTAACTTTACCTCTTTAAAGGTAATTACGCTTTCTGTAAATACGGTTGCATTGGGGGTTAGGGCTTCAACATATAAATTTGGAGAGGGTACAATTTAGGCCATAACAGACGGGGTAGAAGGAACCTGAAAAATTACTTTGAACTACAGTGACTCAGGTTAATAATAATGTATTGTATATTTCGAAATTGCTAAAAGAGATTTTAAACATTCTCACCACAAAAAAATAAGTATATATGTTGATAGATGTGTTAATTAACTTGATTTTAATCATCCCACAATGTAAACATATATCAAAACTTCACATTTTACCCCATGAATGTATATAATTATTATTTGTCAATTAAACCTAAGATTTTATCAGAAAAGAACTTTTTGAGGAAATCACACAAGCAGTGAGATAGTTTCTCTCTATAAAGTTTCTTGGTGTGAAACCACCTGACATGTGATCGAAACTGGGACTAATAACAAAGGACGGAAGAGAGGCAGCATAGGATGAATCAGGAATATGTGGAGCATGGGAAGGAATCAAGGATTCAGATGACTGCAAGCATGACATGTAGCAATAGCGTGGTATGGCTGCTAAAAAACAAACAAACAAAAAACTTCCAATCTTAGGCCATAACTCCTTGCTTTTGGCCTCATATCACCCTTCAGCCTGCATCCCATAATGGTGAGCAAGAAATCAACCTGTATGAATGAAACTCACTGAGATGCAGGAGTTGTTTTTTAATGTGGAGGTTGAAAGTTGACTGGCAACAGGAGCATGAAAAGAGTATGAAATTGGGAAGGTTAAAGGAATCTCAATCCCTCCCCTAGGTTTTGGTACATACATGGGTACTCACTACATATCTATTAAATCAGAATGGCATGAGCTCCTCTATTTGGGGTCCTTCGATACATACAAAGCTCCATTACCCTGGCTGTCACATAGTCAAGGGTCCAGATATTTCACAGAAATCAGAAAGGCAGTAAGAACTTTTTTTTCTCCACTGTAAACTTAAGAGGTGACATTATTGGATTCTCTCATGTAAGAAAGTAAACAAAGATGCTTATGATTAACTAAAACCCTCCTCCTACATAAAAGCTGGTAGTAGACATTTGTTACTTTAGCAGGTACAAAACATTTTTGAACCATCTTTCTATGTTCTGGTAATTTCCTATACAATTCACTCAGAAAATTTGCAGTCCCTGACTTCTTTATGGCTCAAAACCTAAGTTCTTCCTTGTGATGCAGGTTCTCCAAATGAAATGCATTTGCACAGCATGGGATTCAGAAGTGAGTGACATGGGTGGGATAATGAGCATGTTGGTCTTTGAGGGCAACAATAGAGGAGGAGCTTCAAGCCCAAGGTTTATGGAAGTCAGTGGCCATAATGTTTCCACTAAGGAAGTCTCAGCAGTGTGCTGTTCAGGACTCTGATTCTTTGATATAATCCCTCATATTACAGTTTTCCTCACTGCAGGGAGAACATAAGTTTATATGATGATTGTCACCAATGGCTTCTCTTAGCTTCCACATGATCACTCAAAAAGTTAAAATCCTATTTTAGCCAGTTTCCCTTCTTAGCACTCATGTCTCCTTTTTCAAGCTCTCTATATATTTCCCTCTGCTTCTGATATGGTTTCGATCTGTGTCCCCATCACATCTCATAAATCTCATGTTGCAATGTACTCCCCAATGTTGGAGGTGGAGCCTGGTGGAAGGTGATAAGGTCTTGAGGGTGGATTTCTCATGAATGGTTGAGCACCATCCCTCTGGTACTGTTCTCATGATAGTGAGTGAGTTTTCACAAGATCTGGCTGTTTAAAAGTGTGTGGAACCCCCCTTCTCTCCCTCTCTTGCTCCTGCTCTGGCCATATGACATGCTTGCCTCCTCTTTACCTTCCGCCATGATTGTAAGTTTCTTAAGGCCTCCCCAGAAGCCAAACAGGTGCCAGTATCATGCTTCCTGTACAGCCTGCAGAACCGTGAGCCAATTAAGCCTCTTTTCTTTATAAATTACCCAATTGCAGGTATTTCTTTACAGCAATACAAGAATGGCCTAAAACAGCTCCACAAGTACTTTCCACTTTAATGAGGCCAGTATCTTGATTGTAACACATATATACACATACACACAAACGCACATTCATTGTGTATCCCCTTCCTTTTCTCATATTATTTTCACCCTCGGCCACACTTGTCCACAGCAGGAAAGCTCCCCTGCTCCTCTCAAAAATCCTGATTCTGTCTTTAAAAAGTTCAACTTGGATACTATGTCCACAGAACCTCTAGTCACTCCAACCTCGAATCATCTATTTTCTGACCCTTCTATAATGCTGTTATCCACTTAATTACTTCCTAGTGATTTGATGGGTTAGTTTTGACTGCTTCCAACTAAAGCTCTCTGAAAGTGTGTATTTGCTTTTGCATTGGTTGCTGGCAAGAGTTCTCCCCAGCCATGTGACAAGGTCTTCACAACCAGCTTGCCATTCTGTCAATTTGCAATGATTTTCCATGGATAAAAATTCAAGGAGTGAAAGGAATTTAATAGACTGAAAAAACTGTGGCATATTTTAGATTATGCATATGAGTGGATTAAGTTTTTCTTTTCTCTCTTTTGATATCATTTTTCTTTTATCTCTGTTGCTATTCTGTACTTTTAATAATATTTTCTAAAGTGAAGAATTTTTAAATAGCATAGGTTTCTAAAGAAACAAAATATGCTAAATTATAACAACTTAGTAAAATATGTGATGGAATATTATGCAGTTTGCAAAAATGATTGTGTTAAGTGTATACTAATCTGGAAAACAGGTTATAATGTTGAATACAAAAATCACAACTCTAATAATGCTAACAATAGTCACCCTGTTAATTAGCCACCCTGCTAAACATAATTTTCACGTTAGCTTATTTAAATATTTCAATTACCATATGATGTAGGTATTTTTATCTTCCTTTCATGTAAGAGAGAAAAGAGACTCAGCAAGGCTAAGTGTTCACACAGCTGCTAGATAGGAGAACAGGTACCTGAGTTGAGATTCACCTGATTTTAAAGAGATTGTAGTCTTAACTACTACATTGTACATATATATCAAAAATAACAAAGCCCAAAAAAGACAAATAGACATTAACAAAGGCTTTCTTTGGATAATGGAATTATGGGAATTCTTTCAGGGATATGTTTTGTTTTTTCAATACTCTATTTTTCATACCATCCATATATATAGTTTCTTAACATCATATTTCTGCTTTTTTAGTAAAAACAGACAATTCATAAATGCCTACCATGTACCCATGACCTATCACTGCAGAGATGTCTGAGAAAGAATTCCAAAGTAGGCACCTGAGAATGATGCTTCTTAAAATCTAAACAGGAACTTGAAGTCTTCAGAGTCAGCTCACTGTCCTCAACCAAATCCTGTTCAACCCTGCAAGAACAGTCCTTTTAATTCCTTTGTGGGAGGTGAGGAAACGTGGCTTTGTCCAAACATCCTTGACAGAAACACATGTGTCTGCCTCTGTTGAGAAAAGTTTCCAAGGATCGTGGCGCTCTCCTTTGAGCAAAGTTGCCTAACTTCTGTCTCACGGGGGCCTGCCTGGATGCTGGTGGCCATGGATTCTTGTGGCGCACATACCTTGCTCAGGTGTAGCCAGCCTCCAAGTGATCCATGGTGGTTACTTCTTGAAGTAGACAAATTAATAAACCACTAGCTTTTAATTTTGTTTTTTTTTGTTTTGTTTTGTTTCAAGACAGGAGCTTGCTCTGTCATCCAGGCTAGAGTGCAGTGGTGTGATCATAGCTCACCGCAGCCTCAAACTCCTGGGCTCAAGAGATCCTCCTGCCTCAGCCTCCTGAGCAGCTGGGTCTCCAGGCATGTGCCACCATGCCAGCTAATTTTTTTTAAAATGTTTTATAGAGACAGGGTTTCATCATGTTGCCCAGGCTGGTCTCGAACCCCTGGCCTCAAGCAATCCTCCTGCCTCAGCCCCTCAAAGTGCCGGGATTACAGGTGTGAAACACCACACCCAACACCGCTGACTGTAACAGTAGTGAAAATCCATTGAACATAAACAGCAATATTTGTGCACATCAAAATGAACTACTGAAAAACATTCTGTTGTTAACACGGCCACTTCTCTGTCGTATCAGTTTCCTTTTTTCTTCTCCCTTTTTAATCAGAGGCACCACCAACTAAATTTCCTGTATTTTCACACTGTGTTCCTGGCTCATCATATTACTTTGGAGGAGGGTGAATAATCGATTTGATCCATTACCTCTAATTCCTATCCTTCTATTATATATGGTCTGATAAGATTACACATAAACAGGGACAAATTCCATTTTATACCTGGATTCCCATGTAACCTAACCGTGGCACTCTTTGAAAGAATTCAAATGATTGATATAGAGGTACAGTTAAAAAATGGGTACAATAGATGGACTTACTATAATGAGTTCCTCAGTGGCATGCAACTGAACGTTTGAGTATTTAGAATGTTTCCTACCAAATAGCATCCACTTTCAACAGCTGAGAAACCTGTCCCTTCTTTGTAAGCTCTCAAAAAATCAGATATTTTTATTATGGGAATAGCTATTAATAGGTTTAATTGTTGGCTATTGTGCCAAATGAACAGTATCCAGAAAGGAAAAAAAAAAAAGTTTTCCTGATGGCAGCAGTGTTAACCTGACTTACAAGCCCAGGTCAGAGCCAAGTCAACCCATATGCTTAGTGAGCTATTATCCAAAATGCACTATGGTGGGTGGAGGTTGGAGCTGCAAGTGCAGACCGCACATCAGCTTCTTGAAGTTCAATGTCTCCTCTCTTTGTGGCTACCAGCTTGTTGCAGTTGGGCATGAGAGGATGGTTTCAGTGGAAAACTTCAGTAATTACATTAGTCAAAGCTCTTAGTGATCAAGAATTTCAATTCTGACATGGGTGTAGAAGTTTTGTATAAATGTAAGCAAAGGTTACCCTCTGAAATGCAAAGAAAAAGGAAACTGAGTGTCCAAAAATAGGAGAATAATTAATAGATGGTGATGTAACCACTTTAATCAGTTAATGGAATAATATATTCATTCAAAGTCATGTTTTTTAATATCTAATGACACTGAAAATATTAAGGCATTATATTAAGTGAAAGAAACAGGATTCAAAACAATATGTAGTTAGGATCCAAACTTTAGAAAAAGAAAATGTGTGTGTGTGTATGTGTGTGTATGTGTGTGTGTGTGTGTAAAACTGGAAGGAGAGATACCAAAATCTTAGCAAATACATCTTCTGGGAGGACATTTTTTTTTCTTTTATATGTCTTTTCCAAATTTTTTACAATGAGTGTGTATTACTTTTTATAGTAATAAAAGAATGTCCTAAGAACCCTTAGGAAGATAATCAATGTAGAATAGATCTTATTTCTTACCTGGCTTATCCACTGCTATTTCCCAGAGATTTCTCAGGCAATCCCTACCCCACTTTATTTTTCACTGTGCTGGAAGATTTTTCTTTCCAAAATACAAATGTGATTTTATCACTGTTTTTTAAAACTTTTTCAGTGATATTCCATCTCCTAAAAGAAAAGAGCCCAGACTCCTTTGCCTCCTTTATACATTCCCACCCTCCTATCAGCCCATCTTCCTAGTGTCCCCTCCCGCCACGGCCCTGCCCCCACCCCCATCTCTGGCTGGGACACATATCAGCCGCTGTGAACCTGCACATTGTGTTCTTTCCTAAATATCCTGTTTCAGTTTGCTACCTGTCAAACTCCTACCTGCCTTTCAATAGTTACATTATGTAACCAATCTGTACTTCCATCTCTAGGCTAGGTATAATAGTCGTATCTACCTTGTGCAATTGTTAAGGGGACTTAATGTGTTAAGACATACTTGAGACAGTCCCTGGTTGATATGGTTTGGCTGTGTCCCCACCCAAGTCTCATCTTGAATTGTAGTTCCCATAATTCCCATGTGTTGTGGGAGGGACCCGGTAGGAGACACTTGAATCATGGGGGCAGCTTCCCCCATACTGTTCTCGTGGTGGTGAATAAGTCTCACGAGATCTGATGGTTTTATAAGGGGAAACCCCTTTCACTTGGTTCTCATTCTCTCCTGCCTGCCATCATGTAAGATGGGCCTTTTGCCTTCTGCCATGATTTTGAGGACTTCCCAGCCACGTGGAACTCTGTGAGTCCATTAAACCTCTTTTTCTTTATAAATTACCCAGTCTCTGGTATGTCTTTATTAACAACATGAAAATGGACTAATACACTGGCATAGAGCAATTACTCATAAATGTTAGCTACTGGAAGTTGAAATGTCCTATGATCACCCCTGCAACCTCCTCCACTTCCCTCCACCTGTGTGCCAGCTGCCTGAGATGCACAACTTGGCTATAGCCTTCCTTGCATCATAAACATTAGAGTACTTTATTGTTACGTCTGTCTTCTCTGCGAGACTCTGAACACACCCAGGTTAGGGACCAGATTCTATCCATCTGTGTTGCCCCTGCTCCTGGCCCATAACTGGTCCTCAGGCATTCTTACCAGACTGAAGGGCTTGAAATAAAACAGGCACAAATATTGGATACAGATTCAACAAAACTAAATATAATTAGACATTTTAAAATCATGAATGGGATTAGAGGGCATTAAATTAGATTAAATAATTGTGTTCATTTCATTAGGAGTGATAATGGTGTAATGATTCTGTTTTTTTAAGGTTCTTATCTGTTCTCTGAAGCATTTATGGGTAATATGTCCCTGCTATCTATGATTTGCTTTAAAATATTTCAGCAAACAAAAATCCAAAAGAAAACCAGTGGTTGGTGGTAGAAGGGATGAAATTGGCGAAATGTTGCTCATTGCTGAAGGTGGACGTGAGTGCCTGTTCTCACCATACCATTCTCTCTGCTTCTGTGAATGTTTGAAAATTTCCATAGTAAAAGTTAACCAAACATGCTAGCAACAAATGAACCAAAAGGCTTCCATAATAACACTGAATGAAATCTCAAAACACTGGTGAGTATTTTCCCAAAAGAGTATCTATGTAGAAATTCATTCAGTGAGCAGCTGATTACCTGGCCTTTGTGAGAAGGTCCTGCTCCCATGCTCAGGTGAGTTGCAGAAGCCCAAACTGACTTGGATTTGGCAACATGCTGTCCTTGGAAATCTGCATCAGTTGCAAAATGGAGACCAGAAAACCCACCTTTCAGGAGAACTAAAAACAATAAATAATTAATGGCAATAAGCACCCTGCTAATATAAATGTAAATGATGATCTGCCTGCCTGCTCGATTTACATACAAATGTCCTTTTAAAAAAAAAATCTATCAATAGTGGAAAATCAATAGTGTTGGTGATGGGAAAGTGATTTCCAAAGCTGTTTTTTTTTAATGTTTTTGAAATAATAATCAGTAAAGCACAGTTATAATGGTTACCCAGACCCCTAGAGGGTGGAGCCCAGGGGAAGGAATTAGAATCTCCAAGTAGATGCTGACTGACTCTGCGACCTCAGGCCACACATCTGTGTCCCTGTTTCCCTAGAAAAGGAGTGAGGAATGTCCAGAGGCTGGGCTATCCCAAGGTCATCTAGACCTGAGCAGATGGGGGCCCATCCAGAGCCAAGGGGCTTCCAGGGAAAGGATCCCATAATCTCCATGTATACCATCTCGCCCCAAGTTCCTGTGCTCCCCCAGTTCTCTCTGGCTTCAGGAAAAGCCTATTTTCTTTGTCCCAGGGTAATAGACAATAGCCAATCGCCATCTACCAAAAGGGCCTTCTGTGTGGACTCATCAGTTTGTATCACTTTACATCAACAAAAAAGGTCAGGTCAGGTTACATTCTGGCTGGTAGCTGTTAGACACTGAAACTAGAATTATGAAGCATTAACTGTATAGTGTGTTCAGTGATAAGCCGTGCCTTTATTGCATGATGAGTACAAAAAAGCTATTATAGTTTCATTTGTATTAAGTATTGCAAAGTGCTAGGCACCCCATAACACAAATGAAACAGCTCTCCTCTAAAGCACTCTTCACTTGAAAGACACTTTAGAACTCTAATACTGAGAATCTTCCATGACTAAAGGACTGAAAGTAACTTCATGTTTGATAAGAAATAGTAAGTTCTAAATGAAGAGAAAAATGTATATGTACAAATGTATAAACTGACTCAAACTCTCAAATTCGCTATTGGTAAAATTAAGACAATTTTCCATAGAATCAGTTATCGAGTACAAAATGTCAATCTAGATAATAAAATTAAGTTTCTGTTTGTGACCCCATCATGTGAAACTGATGATTTGAGCTTTAACAAATGTGTAAAGCATGTTTACAACTAATTGAAAATTAGTAAGCCACTGCAAGGAAATAAGAGAGTCAGTCGCCTCCCACAGCTGCTGGAAAAAAGGTACAACTCATCTTCCAATTTGAAAGGTATATTTGGGTTGCTCTGTCTTAAAACAGAAGCTATATGGCACTCACAAAAATCCACTGTGGGGGACCCAACCAAGGGGTTACTTCCGAGAGATGTTAGGGAGATTCTTTAGAGCAGCTGAAATGCTCTGCAAGGAGAAAAGCTCAGGCAACAGTAATTTTGAAGCTCCCAATGATGACGGTGTGCAGCCAACATTGAGAACAACTAAGCAGTATAACTGAGCTTTATAGCAGTCACCACAGGCCCCTAATGGAGCAGATGCCAGCCCGGAACACCAGATGATTTCACTGAGGCCGCAATGGCATCACACCCATTAACTTCTCTTACTCTACCACCCTGGGTACTTTGGCTCCAGATCACATGACCCCTGCTTATCCATAATGCTTCCCCATACCCCAAATTTGCACTTTCCACAATATCAATATAATCAAAATAGATATGACCTTTATATGTTTCTTTCCATTTTCCACATTTCTCTGCTCCTAATTTTGAGCTGGATTAGAAAGGATGGTTAAATCTCTTTTACCTTTAACTGAATCCCCTGTTGTTTTCTTCAAACCCTTCCAGAACAGCTAGTTATATAACTTGAAACACTCTGCCACTGTCTATATAGAAGGAAATATATATTGTTATGATAAAAATCACTCCAGACTTAATGGCATATAACCCAGCCCATTCATTCAGCCTCCCATATACTCTGCGGAAGTTTCTTCTATAGTGTCGTAACCAGATGTCTCCTTATGCAGCCTCTAGTTATGTGCTATAAACAGGAAACTTACCAATGAGCCACAAGTGTCTATTGCATTCAGGGATATGATAAAAACTATGAGCAAAGTTGTTTCAGAATGAAGTTGAAACCTGGATATCAACTGGCATTTCAGGTTGTCTTGACTTTTGTGGCTGGGCCAATTATATCTTTACCTATGGAAGGAGAAATATGAGAGGGAAGCTCTTGCCTTCATTTCTGAGCAGCAAAAACATACAAAAGAATGAACCGTGACTTTTCAAACCAAGTTGTAAACACAGTCAACCAGCCAGCCATAGCCCAGGACACCACACTACATTAATACTTTAAAGTACTATTCACTATTTTAATACTGTTTCAATGATTTTTCTGATATGTAACTCAGACAACACCAAATTCATCACCTACCTGGATACTCACACCTCATATGAGTTAGGTATTTTCATTATCCCTCTTTAATGAGGCAATTGAAGTCCATTAAGTGACTTGTCCAAGGTCTTTTTATGTGTACCTGGGACTATATAACCAAAGCCTTTATCAGACCCCAGGTTTTCCACACACAGAAATATTTGGGTTTTATTATTCCATAGTCCATTTAACTTGCCAGATATAGCTGTTACACACACAGAAATATTTGGGTTTTATTATTCCATAGTCCATTTAACTTGCCAGATATAGCTGTTACAATATAGGAACTTGGGATGGGTCCTCCCTCACCACTTTAAATTTATTAACCTTGCTGGGTTCTCTTGGTACACTTGCAGGACACCACGGAGAGGGAGTGACTGGGGCAGTTGTTAAGCATAGTCCTTGGAGCCACTTTGCCCAGGTTGAATCATGATTTTCTAATCCCCAGCCACAAAACCTTGACATGTTGCTTAGCCTCTGTATTCCCCCAATAGCCTTGTCTGTGAAATGAAAATGATAAAACTTCCTTTCAGGGTTTTAGTGAGAATTGATTATTGCACATGAAATTCTTAGAAGAGTGTCTGATGCATAGAAAGGGCTAGATACATGTTAGCTTGTCTGAAGCATCCCTGAGATCCCTTCCAGCAAGAAATTTCTATACTTTTCTGAAATTAAAGCACCAAATTAATCTCTTAGACAATTATATAAAATTTTGGGGTCTGTGGCATTTCCTTTAAGATAGGGACATGGAAAAAGCAGATAGGCAAAGGTAAAGCAGGTGGCCACTTACATAATGTGATCCAGTTGGATGACCATATTCTGTGTTGAAGAAATCAGGACCCTTTCACAGGGCAAGGGGGAGGTGGCACTATGAATAATTTCAGTGGAATGATTGTGATCTGGGATTGTGCAAGACCACTCCAGGACATGTTGTCTGCGCTCTCTATGGGGCATGACAGGACTTCCACCTGCCCTGTAAATATCTCACTTACTATTGAGCTGAGGTTGTCCTCTTTCCTCATACTGAGTTTGAATTTCCCAGCACTTGAGATTCCCAATATCATAGTCATCCCTTAAATTAGAAATAAAACCCATATTTTAAAAAACCCTCATATACCTCTACTTTATTAATCCTACTCCTATTCTAAATGAGATTCCACTAAATTTTTTAAAAGCTACATGAATCTTTACCTAAACCTCATACCATGTACAAAAATTAAGTCCAAATAGATCATAGGCTAAGATGTATAATATAAATTATAGAGCTTTTAGAAAAAAATAAGAGAAAATATTCCAGATTTAGAACTAGAAAAGGAGTTCTTAGATTTGACAACAAAAACATGACCAATAAAAGAGAAAAAAGAGTAAATTTTTGCCCCGCAAAAGAGCATGTTTAAGACACATTATGGAATGGAAGAAATATTTGCAAATTACATATCTAACAGACAAATTATGTTGTAACAACTCTCAAAACTCAACATGAAAAAAACAACAATCCAATTTTAAAAGTGGGCAAAAAAAACAGTTTGCTGAAGAGGATACACAGATGACAAATAAGCACATGAAAATATGTTCAACATCATTAGTCGCCAGGGAAATGCACGTTAAAACCACAAAGGTATGTAACTGTAGTGGTATAGGCAAAGTAGGTGGCCATATATATAATGTGCTCTAGCATGATGACCATATACTGTATTGAGGAAATTGGCAACTTTAAGAGTGGAAGAAGCGCTATTAATAATTTTGATGAAACAACAAGCTTCATCTGAGACTACTGTAGACAAGCCCATTAGAATAAATAAAATAAACAATAGCAATTCAAACAAATACCAAATGCTGATGAGAATGTGGAGAAACAGTTACCAGAAAGGGGTCCCAATCCAGACCCCAAGAGAGGGTTCCTGGATTTCATACAAGAAAGAATTTGAGGCAAATCCATAGAGTAAAGTGAAAGCAAGTTTATTAAGAAAGTAAAGGAATAAAGAACGTCTACTCCATAGGCAGGGCAGAAGCGTGGGCTGATCAACTAAGGATACTAATAGTTATTTCTTAATTATATGCTAAACAAGGGGTGGATTATTCATGAGTTTTCAGGGAAAGGGGTGGGCAATTCCTGAACCTGAGGGTTCCTCCCCTTTTTAGACCATATAGGGTAACTTCCTGACATTGCCATAGCATCTGTAAATGGTCATGGCGCTGGTGGGAGTGTCTTTCAGCATGCTAATGCATTACGGTTCGCGTATAGTGAGCAGTGAGGACCACCAGAGGTCACCTCCATCACCATCTTGGTTTTGGTGGGTTCTGGCCAGCTTCTTCATGCATGCTTTTTTCTCAGCAAGGTCTTTGTGACCTGTATCTTGTGCCAACCTCCTATCTCATCCTATGACTTAGAATGCCTAACCTCCTGGGAATGCAGCCCAGTAGGGCTTATCCTTATTTTACCCAGCCCCTATTCAAGATGGAGTCACGCTGGTTCAGACACCTCTGACATAACTGGATCACTCATGCATTGCTACTGGGAATGTAAAACACTACAGCCACTGGAAAATAGTTTGCCAGTTTCCTTTAGAACTAAAAATAGATTTATCATACAGCCCAACAATCGCACTCTTAGGCATTTATCCTAGAGAATTAAAAACTAGTTTTTATGAAGAGAATTGTTAAACCTGGTGCCACCAACACAATGGAATATTAACTGGTCATTAAAATTGATAATTATGATGTTTGTTTAGAAATAGACTTTAAGTGATCCTGAAATAATATTGACTTTAAAATGTAGAAATCAGAACTACACACTAGAATAAAGACTTGCAAAGAATAAGCAGAAAGAAAGCAGCTATTGTCAGGGTGGTGCAATTGATTAGCGTATTTGTTTCTATTCTTTTTTTAGAAGCTTCTTTGCTGTTATGTTTATATCCTCCATTTTTAAAATACGAAACCAAAACTGGAAAATCATTAACACAAAACAACAATTTACAGAGAGACTCTGCCTGGGAAGGAGGGGCTTGGAGGGCCCCCTGCTGCTCTAGTCCTCCCCACGGAGAGCATTCGCCAGAATGATCTTTATCAGATTAGCTGGGGTTGGAGCCAAGAGTCCAAAGGTTAGGAGCAAAGAGAGAGGTATCAAGAGAGGCAGAAGAAAGCCAGAAACAACACAACAACTGCCTCCACTGCGTGATTAATTGAGGAGATAAAGAGATTTTTAAGCAAAAGGAGTGAAAAGATGAGTAGGAAGAGGAACAGGAGGTTTCAACCAGGAAGGACAAAGTTAATCAGAATGTTATCAGTCAGAACCTTAAGGCAGATGCTAGGTAGGAAAGAAATCTGGAGCCCAGGTAGTAGACAGGACGAATGCAGCTCCAGGAAGAACACAAGGAAAGGGTAGAGAGGGACACCTTAGTGGGACAGGATGAGCACATCGACAAGTAATTTCCATTTTCAGCATTCCAGGATAATCATAGCAAATCTTATGTTCAAGTTTCTAACAACATAAATAATTAGAAGAGCTAATAATATCCTTTGTTAACACAATTTCATTATTCTTTTAGTTATTTTGATTTCCATGTGTAGCCCGTAAACCTGCAGGGGATGTTTTTAAAACCAAGCTATTAATTACTCCTTCCAAATGAGGGAAGGAATGAAAGCACAAATTCAGAAACAAAGAGCACCATTCCGATGAGATGATCTGTCCAAACACACCGCAGGCCACTATTTCGACTATGCCCACATTAACACCCCACATTTACTTGCTGAATGGTGGAGTAGCTTTATCTTTAGGTGATCTGAGAAAGAACTGGGTCTCTGTTGCTCATTGCAAAGTTGATCTCTCTGAATTTCAGTTTCTTCAAATGGAAATTGTGAGGACGACATGAGGCTGAAACACACACACATGCTAATGTATGCAGTATCCCGCACGTATTCGGCACTCAGTAAGTGTTAATCTCTCAGTCTTTTGCTTTTCTTAGTCTCCTCCTTCCTTGTTTCCATCCCTAATTATAGCAGAACCTGGCCACTTCCCTCTGCACTCACCATAAACACTAACAACTTTGTATTGCATGCATTTGTAACCCTATCTGAGGTGTTTATTTGTTTTGTTTTGTTTTTTGTTTTTTTCTTTTTTTGCACTCTGCAGACACAGGCTAGGTCAGAGGGGCCAGGGTCAACACTCTGAGAACAACCCTTAGTCAATACAAGCAAGAATTGGAGGATAAACACTTTCAGTTACCTAACTGCTCAAAGGGCTCATGTCCAAGGCATATTTTATATTGTCTCCAAGAGGTCCCCAGCAGAAATGAGCCCCAATTGCCCGTATCAACTTAATCATTAACATCCTGTATTGTTTTTTCCCTTCTCTGTCTCAAGTCTCCATTCCTCTCTTGGTTCTTCCTGGCATCACCTCCCAAATAAACTACTCCTCACCAAATCCTGACCGGAGTCAGCTTTTGGTGAGACTCAACTCAAGACACTAAGTAACCCAACCAAGTGGTCCCTCCTGCTCCTGAATGGATAAGATATGCCCAAGATTTCACTTGAGATTGGACTGAGTAGAGCTCATTCCCTGGCCCCAGCATTTCAATAGCCCTCTGAAATGCAGCTTCAGCTCTCACTACTCTTCAGAAACTCTTTTCTCAGAAGTTTCTAACACTCTCATAATTGCAAATTCACAGTCCCTTGATCCTTGTCATCCCTGCAGGACTCAACACTGATGTCAACCTTTACTTGAAACTCTTCTCCCTTGTTTGTTCTGAAATTCATTCCCTAGTTTTTCTCTGCCTTTTGTTTTCTCTGGATTTCCTTTAAATGCCTATTCTTTAAATGTAGGCTCTCACAAGACTGTCTATCTAGAATTTGCTTCTGACTTTGTATTCTCCTCCTTGACAATCTCGTCCACTTTGATATCTCAAAACATCTTCTTTCTGCTTTTGGCACCTAAACCCACATCTTTAACTCTATCTTCTCTCTTTTTGATCAAACTTCTTCTCAGCTATGGAATGATTTAATGCTGGTTACTACTGCCAGTGAATGAACACTGCTCAGACCAATATCAAGTGAAATCTTGCATGTATCTTATCCACTCAAGAGCAAGATAGAGCTATTGATTGGGCTACTCAGTGTTTTGGGTTGAGTTTCACCAAGAGCCAACTGGAGAAAGAATTTGAGGAGAAGTGTGTTATTTGGCAAAGTCCTGGTAAACATATCTACATAAAAATTCTCCGATCACCTAAACCCAAATGTTCCAAACTGAAGTCTTTATCTCCCTCCCCCCGACAAGCCTGTCCCTTGTCCTGTGATTCTTGCCTCAGTTAAATTGCCTCTACCTCTCAGTGATGCTTCATGTTGAAGTCCTCTCTTTCATTCGTGTCCTTTTTCCAAGGAGTTTCTCTCATATATGTTGCCTCCTTCAGGTGTCTTTAGTTCAGAGTTTCATGATCTCTCATCAAGAATAACACAGTTACTTACTAACCACATTGACTTAGCAACTCACCGTTCACCATCCATTGCATGTATATAATCACATAGCAAAATTCCCAAGTGCTGGGTGTTATCATTAGCCCCATTTTAGAAGTGGAGATATTGAACCTCAAAGAGGTTAAGAAGCTTCTTCAACATCACCCCAGCCAGTACTCAGTGTAATCCTAACAGACTAGAAAATCAGCTAGAAAAATCTTGAAGAATTTCCACTATGCTAGATGACTCATTGGAGTGGATTGTAAAGTCCTTCCTGCATTTTATGCATCAGAGGAGAATACACGTTCTACTGCTACAGTAGACAGTCTTTGAGAGGGCAGAATATTAGCTGGAGCGTGGACTCTGGGCATGGACTCTGGATTCACTCTGGCCTGGGTTTAGATCTCAGTCTTGCCATTTACAAGCTCCATGGGCAAATTAGTAACTTTTCTAAGCCTTCATTTTTCCCATTTATAGAATGGAACTAGTCAAATCTACTTCAGATAACTGTAGTGAGAATTAAATGAAATACTGGAAGGAAAGCATCTAGTATATGCCTGGCATGTTACAGGTATTCTGTAAATAGTAATGATCATAATAATAATTCTGTAAAGTTTTTCTAAACCAAGGAAGAAAACAGAAGGAAATATAAGGGATGACGTAACGATGTAAAAAAATAGTTTCTTTTTGAACAAAATTTTAGAACAAATAAAACAGGCAAAATCTCAAATCTGAACACTCACTTAGCAATGCCAGACTAAGTAATAATAACTACCTTTATTTTCATAAAGGTAGAATGTACTAAAGCAATACTTTATTTGGCTACACCATCTATTTACAAATCTTCACCACTGTCTCTGAAAATGAAGAAATATAGCCCTCATTTGGTTTGGATTCTACCTGTCTTTGCAATTTTTGCAGAAGATTCTCTATCCTTCCACTTGCAAAAAGCCATTTCAGGTCAATCCAAAAAAGCAGTGACAGATCAGGACAGTGATAGATCACTAAGGCCTTGAGGCTGGTCTCAGCGCTTACAGGCATGAGTGGGAAGGAGAGAGACTTCATGGTGCTGTCATAGAAGAGCCACGCTCACATGACAATCTTTGGTGGAGTCTATGGTCACATCTTTGTGTCAACCAAATCCACATTCCAGAGCCCATCAGTGATCAATCCACTGTCTGGGTAGTGTGTTGGTATAAGAATAGGTGTTCAAACTGGAAAAATGTTGACACAGTAATTTTCTCTATGTGGTTTAAAGAAAAAGTGAGCAGAGATATTATAAAGATGTGAGATTCCAGTGAGACAGAAAAGTGTGGCTAGAACCTCAGTGAGAAGAGGTGCTGATCTCAGGAGACAATGACTGAGGCCAGGGTTCTGGTCAGCCAGGGTGGAGTCAGTGAGTAGGTTTTACTGAAAATGACTGACTTGAACATTTTCTCCTGGTGGAAAAGGGATTCTGGGTTATACAAAGGTTTGGAGTGTGAATCCATTACACATCTGCAATGCTCCCCCCCTCAAAAAAAAAAAATATATATCTAAAGTTAAGTAAGAAGTTTGACCTAAAATGGGCTGGCTATATTTTGGCAAGTCCAGAAAATGAGAATGCTTCCATTGGAACTATTTCATTCTCCATTGCAAAACCTAGGCCTCTTTCTTTAGAAGTCCAGTGAACTATCCCTACAAGTTCAAACAGTGTCTGCCTGGGGGTGAAAGGTAGGGAAGACCATGACATAGTAAAATCTAGAAACAGGGAGAAGCCTAGAAATGTGGTGGCACTAACAAAGCACTTTCATCTTCAAAGCTCTTTATAAGTGTTAATTAATTCATCCTTCCCACACTCATATAAGGCAGCAAGAAGAGATCAAAGAGCTCTGCACAGAATTTCGCAGAATCAGCACAGGGAAGTATGTAGCCCACACATTGAAAATAAGGGAGTAAGTAAGCACTTAGTAAGAGCTCTTCCCCCAAGCCCCACCTCCTCACCACCACCTCCAACCCAAAAAAAGTCACATTGAGGAGATATTCTGGAAGAGAGAGATGATGTAGTATTAGGAAAGACACATTTAGTGACCCCATGCCCCCTTCTAAAAATATAATTAGAGAAGAAGATAAATAAGCTTTAATCCAAATAATTCTCGTTGTTCCTGAGTTCATTAATACCAAATCTTTTAGAAAAAAAAAAAATCCACTACACCAGAAATCACTAGATGATCAAGGAGAAAACAGTTCTGCAGAAGAACAGAATCCAGACCATGGGAGCCAAACATACATATGTTAATAAATCTGGTTATTTCATCATTCTGATTTTGTTTGTTTATTTGCTTACAAATGTGTGAAAATAGATCTGATTATTTCCAGTAGATTTAGAAACTGATCTAGACAACATAGTTCTTTCATTTCAGTGGAACTTAACAGAACATTCAAATCTTTTTTAAGAACTCTTTTAAAATATTCTAAAATTTCAAAGTTAGATACCAAGTATTTTTTTTCAACTGTTAAAGTTCAGGGATACATGTGCCAGATGTGCAGGTTCGCTACATAGGTAGACATGTGCCACATTGGTTTGCTGCACAGGTCATCCTATCATCTAGATGTTAAGCCCAGCATCCATTAGCTATTCTTCCTGATGCTCTCCCTCCCCCAACACTCACCTCCAACAGGCCGCAGTGTGTGTTCTTCCCCCCATGTGTCCATGTGTTCTCGTCATTCAGCTCCCACTTATAAGTGAGAACATGAGGTGTTTGGTTTTCTGTTCCTGCATTAGTTTGCTGAGGATAGTGGCTTCCAACTCTATACATGTCCCTGCAAATGACATGACCTCATTTCGTTTTATGGCTACATAGTAATTTCTATGGTTTATATGTACCACATTTTCTTTATCCAGTCTATCATTGATGGGCATTTAGGTCAATTCCATGACTTTGCTACTGTGAACAGTGCTTCACTGAACTTACACAAGCATGTATCTTTATAATAGAATCATTTATATTCCTTTGGGTATATACCCAGTAATGGGATTGCTGGGTCAAATGGTGTTTCTGCCTCTAGGTCTTTGAGGAATCACCACACTATCTTCCACAATGGTTAAACTAACTTACACCCCTACCAACAGTGTAAAAGCATTCTTTTTTCTCCGCAATCCTGCTAACATCTGTTGTTTTTTTACTTTTTAGTAACAGCCATTCTGACAAGTATGAGATGGTATCTCATTGTAGTTTTGATTTGTATTTCTCTAATGATCAGTGATGTTGAGCTTTTTTCATATGTTTGTTGGCGTGAATGTCTTCTTTTGAGCAGTGTCTGTTCATGCCCTTTGCCCACTTTTTAGTGGGGTCATGTGTGGTTTTGTTTTGCTTTGTTTTTTATCAATTTATTTAAGTTCCTTGTAGACTCTGGATATTAGACCTTTGTCAGATATTAGACCTTTGTCAGATTGCAAAAATTTTCTCCCATTGTGTAGGTGGTCTGTTCAGTCCGATGATATTTTCTTTTGCTGTGCAGAAGCTCTTTAGTTTAATTAGATCCAATTTGTCAATTTTTGCTTTTGTTGCAATTACTTTTGGCATTTTCTTCATGAAATCTTTGCCCATGCCTATGTGCTGAATGGTATTGCCTAGATTTTCTTCTAGTTTTGGGTTTTAGATTTAAGTCTTTAATCCATCTAGAGTTAATTTTTGTATATGGTGTAAGGAAGGGGTTCAGTTTCAATTTTCTATATATGGCTAGCCAGTTCACACAGCAACATTTGTTAAATAGAGGATCCTTTCCCCATTGCTTGTTTTTGTCAACTTTATAAAAAATCAGTTGACTGTAGGTGTGTGGTCTTATTTCTGACTTCTCTATTCTGTTCCATTGGTCTATGTGTCTGTTCTTGTACCAGTACCATGCTGTTTTGATTACCATAGCCTTGTAGTATAGTTTGAAATCAGTTAGCATGATGCCTCCAGCTTTGTTCTTTTTGCTTGGGATTGTCTTGGCTATTTGGGCTCTTTTTTGGTTCCATATGAATTTTGAAATAGCTTTTTCTAATTCTGTGAAGTATGTTGATGGTAGTTTAATGGAAATAGCATTGAATCTATAAATTACTTTGGGCAGTATGGCCATTTTCGTGATATCAATTCTTCCTATCCGTGAGCGTGGAATGTTTTTCCATTTGTTTGGGTCCTCTCTGATTTCTTTGAGCAGTGATTTGTAGTTCTCCTTGAAGAGGTCCTTCACTTCCCTTGTTAGCTGTATTCCTAGATATTTTATTCTTTCTGTAGCATTGTGAATGGGAGTTCATTCATGATTTGGCTCTCTGCTTGCCTGTTATTGGTGTATTGGAATGCTAGCAATTTTTGCACATTGATTTTGTATCCTGAGACTTTGCTAAAGTTGCTTACCAGCTTAAGAAGCTTTTGGGCTGAGACAATGGGATTCTAGATATAGGATCATGTCACCTGCAAACAAAGATAATTTGACTTCCTCTCTTTCTATTTGAACACGATTTATTTCTTTCTCTTGCCTGATTGCCCTGGCCAGAACTTCCAATACTATGCTGAATAGGAGTGGTGACAGGGGGCATTCTTTTCTTGTGGCAGTTTTCAAGGGGAGTGTTTTCAGCTTTTGCCCATTCAGTATGATCTTGGCTATGGGTTTGTCATATATGGCTGTTTATTATTTTGAGGTATGTGCCTTTAATACCTAGTTTATTGACAGTTTTTAACGTGAAGGATGTTAGATTTTATCAAAGGCCTTTTCTGCATAAATGGAGATAATCGTGTGGCTTTTGTCTTTAGTTCTGTTTATGTGATGAATCACATTTATTGACTTGTGTACATTGAACCAAACTTGCATCCTGGGAATGAAGCCAACTTGATCGTGGTGGATAAGCTTTTTGATGTGCTGCTGAATTTGGTTTGCTATTATTTTATTGAGGATTTTTGCATCAATGTTCATCAAAGATATTGGCCTGAAGTTGTCTTTTTTGTTGTATCTCTGCCAGGTTTTGGTATCAGAATGATGCTGGCCTCATAGAATGAGTTAAGGAGGAGTCCCTCCTTTTAAATTGTTTGGAATAGTTTTAGCAGAAATAGTACTCACTCTTCTCTGTATCTCTAGTGGAATTCTACTATGAAGCCATCTAGTACTGGGCTTTTTTTTTGGTTGGTAGGCTATTTATTACTGCCTCAATTTCAGAACTCATTATTGGTCTATTCAGGGATTCAGTTTCTTCCTTGTTCAGTCTTTTGAGGGTGTGTATGTGCCCAGGAATTTATCCATTTCTTCTAGATGTTCTAGTTTATGTCCATAGAGGTGTTTTTGGTGTTCTCTCATGGTTGCCTGTATTTCTGTGGAGTCAGTGGTGATATCCCCCTTATCATTTTTTATTGTATTTATTTAATTATTCTCTCTTTTCTTCTTTATTAGTCTATCTAGCAGTCTATCTATTTAATTAATTTTTTCAAAAAACCAGTTCATGGATTCATTGATTTTTTGAAGGATTTTTAGTGTATCTCCTTCAGTTCAGCTGTGATCTTGGTTATTTTTTGTCTTCTGCTAGCTTTGGAGTTTGTTTGCTCTTGGTTCTCTAGTTCTTTTAGTTAAGTTGTTAGGTTGTTAACTTGAAATCTTTCTGGCTCTTTGATGTGAGCATTTTAGTGCTATAAATTTCCCTCTTAACACTGCTTTAGCTGCATCCCAGAGATTCTGGTATGTTGTCTCTTTGTTCTCATTAGTTTCAAAGAACTTGATTTCTGAATTAATTTCATTATTTACCCAAGAGACATTCAGGAGAAGGTTGTTCAATTTCCATGTAGTTGTGTGGTTTTGAATGAATTTTTTATTCTTGAGTTCTTATTTGATTCCACTGTGGTCTGAGAGACTGTTTGTTATGATTTCTGTTCTTTTGCATTTCCTGAGGAGTGTTTCACTTCCAATTATGTGATCAATTTTAGAGTAAGTGCCATGTGGCAATGAGAATAACGTATATTCTGTTTTTATTGGGTGAAGAGTTCTGTAGATATCTCTGAGGTCCACTTGATCCAGAGCTGAGTTCAGGTCTTCAATATCTTTGTTAATTTTCTGTCTTGGTGATCTAATATTGACAGTGGGGTGTTAAAGTCTCCCACTATTATTGTGTGGGAGTCTACATCTCTTTGTAGATCTCTAAAAACTTGCCTTATGAATCAGGATGCTCACATATTGGGTGCATCTACATTTAGGATAGTTAGCTCTTCTTGTTGAATTGAACCCTTTACAGTTACATAATGTTCTTATTTGCCTTTTTTTATCTTTGTTGGTTTAAAGTCTGTTTTGTCAGAAACTAGGATTGCAATCTCTGCTTTTTTCTGCTTCCATTTGTTTGGTAAATTCTCCTCCATCCCTTTATATTGAGCCTATATCTGTCTTTGCACATGAGATGGGTCCCCTGAAGACAGCATACTGATGGGCCTTGACTCTGTCCTGCTTGCCATTCTGTGTCTTTTAATTGGGGCACTTAGCCCATTTACATTTAAGGTTAGTATTTTTATGTGTGAATTTGATCCTGTCATCATGATGCTAGCTGGTTATTTTGCAGACTTGTTTATGTGGTTGCTTCATATTGTCACTGCTCTGTAGTTCCATGTGTTTTTATAGTGGCTGGTAACGGTTTTTCCTTTCCATATTTAGTGCTCCCTTTAGGAGCTCTTTCAAGGCAGGACTGGTGGTGAAGAATTTTCTCAGCATTTGCTTGTCTGAAAAAGATCTTATTTCTCCTTCACTTACGAAGCTTAGTTTGGCCAGATATGAAATTCTTGGTCGGAAATTCTTTTCTTTAAGAATGTTGAATATTAACCCCTAATCTCTTCTGGGTTTTAGGATTTCCACTGAGAGGTTCACTGTTAGTTTGATGGGCTTCCCTTTGTAGGAAATCTGGCCTTTCGGGCTGCCCTTAACATTTGTTCTTTCAAACTTGGAGAATCTTATGATTATGTGTCTTGGGGTTGATCTTCTCATGGAGTATCTTACTGAGGTTCTCTGCATTTCCTGAATTTGAATGTTGGCCTGTCTTGCTAGGTTGGGGAAGTTCTCCTGGATGATATTATGAAGTATGTTTTCCAACTTGGCTCCATTCTTCCCATTTCTTTCAGGTACCCCAGTCAGTCATAGGTTCAATCTCTTTACATAATCCCATATTTCTCAGGGGCTTTGTTCATTCTATTTCATTTTTTTTTCTCTATTCTTTTCTGTATGTCTTATTTCAGCAAGATAGTCTTCAAACTCTGAGATTATTTCCTTTGCTTGGTCTTTTCTGCTTTTGATACTTGTGATTGCATTGTGAAGTTCTGTTGTTGTGTTTTTCAGCTCCATCAGGTCAGTTATGTTCCTTTCTAAACTTGCTATTCTGGCTATCAGCTCCTGTATTGTTTTATCATGATCCTTAGCTTCTTTGCATTGGGTTGCAACATACTCCTTTAGCTCAGCATAGTTTGTTATTACCCACTTTCTGAAGCCTACTTATGTCAATTCAGCCATCTCAGCCTCAGCCAAGCTCTGTGCCCTTGCTGGAGAGGTGTTGTGGTCATCAGGAGAAAAGACCCTCTGGTTTTTTGAGTTTTCAGCATTTTTGCATTTATTCTTTCTCATCTTTATGGGCTTATCTACCTTCCATCTTTGAGGTTGGTGACCTTTGAAGGGGGTTTCGTGGGGTCATTTTTGTTTGTTTGTTTTTCTTTTAATAGTCAGACACCTCTACTGTAGGGCTGCTGCAGTTTGTTGGGGGTCCATACCAGACCCTAGTTGCCTTGGTTTTCCCTATACCTGGAAGTAACACCAGTGAAGGGTGTGAAGCAGCAAAGATGACAGCCTATTCCTTATTCTGGAAGCTCAGTCCCAGGGAGGGTCACTGACCTGTTGCCAGCCCAAATGTGTCTCCAGGAGGTGGCTGGAGACCTCTGCTGGGAGGTATTACCCAGTTAGGAGGAATAGGATCAGGGATCTGCCCAAGGAAGCAGACTGGCTGTCCTTTGGTAGAACAGGTGCACTGCATTGAGCGGAACCCTTCCTCATCTGGACCCTTTGTATTCTCCAAATCTGGCAGGCTGGAATGGCTGAGTCTACCAAACAACAGATATGACTCTTTATTATTTTGAGGTATGTGCCTTTAATACCTAGTTCATTGAGAGTTTTTAACATGAAGGGATGTTAGATTTTATCAAACCACAGAAATGGTGGCTGCCCCTCCCCCCGGGAGCTTCATCCCAGGAAGAGATGAGAGCTTTGTCTGTAGAATAAGCCCCCACAAGGTGGTCTTGCCCAGTGAGGAGGAATGGATTGTGGTCTTGCTTAGAGAAGCAGTCTGGCCACGATCTGGCAAGGCAGCTGTGTTGTGCTATCGAAGACCCTTACTTGTCCACCTGTAGTCTTCAAAGCTACCAGGCTGAAACGACTGAGTCTACTGAAACACAAGGATGGTGGCCACCCCTTCCTTCGGGAATTCAGTTCTGACTCAGGCAAACTCCAGGCTGCTGCTGCTGGCCAGCTGGAATTTCAAGCCAGTGGGTCTCAACCCATGAGGCTTGGAATTGGGGCTACAGAATGATGCCACTTGGCTCCCTGGACTCAGCCCCCTTCCTAGGGACATACATGGATGGATCTCCCACTTTGCCATGGATCCCAGGGCCAAAGTGTGCAAAACTCCTGGGTTTCTGTGTGTTCCTGAGCAGCCACTCTGCTGAGACTACACACAGCTCAATATATCAGACCCAAGGCCGGTGTTGTGGGCTCATGAAAGGATCTCCTAATTCATGGATTCCAAAGATCCATGAAAGAAGCATGGCTTCCCAGGCAGAGTCGCACAATCACTCACGGATTCCCTCGGTTGGGGGTTCCCTTGGCTCCAAGCTGCTCTTTCGTGGGTGTTGCCTCACCCTGCTTCTCTTCACCCTCCATGGGTCAAGCTGTTTGCCTAGTTAGTCCCAATGTAAGAACCCAAATATCTAAGTTGAAGGTGCTAAATTCACTTGCTCCTTTCATTCATTTCCATGAGCATTGAAGACCACAGCTGCTTCCAATTGGTCATCTTAGCTTTCCCAGAAACAAAGTATTTTAAAAGTTGCACAAAACAATCATTCTTACTATTGCCCTCTTTCAGAAATTAACTTTTAACATATGTTTTTATAAATAAGTTAGAAGAGCTCAGTCAATTCTCAATAAGATAAATTTCCATTATGGTTTGGAAGAGTGTGAAAAAAATAAATTAATAAATATTGGCCAAGAATAGCCATCTATTCCCTTTTGACAATATCTCTAATCAAATTCAAAGGCTGGACTTTTGCAGGAGTGCTAATGAGCAGATACAAGGGAAAGGGAATGGAAAACGGAAATACATTTTTGAAGAACCTTCTTTGCAAAAGGCACTGGAATAGGCCACTTATTGACATCATAGGAAATCCATACAGCTTTCCAGGTCTGCTCGTATTTTTGGAGGTTTGGGGACACGGAATCACTTCTCTGATTTCCCACAATTCACTTAAAGAACCAGATGAGTCTTAAAATACTAGCCTTATAATTGACCCTTCCTGTTCCGAACCTTGACCTTGGGACTCTCCCGCCCCATCCACACCACTCTCCACTCCCTACTCTGATGCTGAGCCTCCACTCCCCCTGTTTCTGGACGCAGCAGACTTTCCCGTGGGAACCTCCATTCTCTGCATCACTGTCCAAAGTGGTTCTGTAGAATAAGTGCCCTCCTGTAACCCTCTGTATCTAGGGATGGGCACATTTCCCAATGTAACCTGTTGCTCTATCTCATTCCCTTGGTCATGTGATTGGTTGAGAAATAGGCATGGGACTCAAGTTGGTCCACCAAGAGTCCATCCTGGGGATTAAAAATAAAACCTGCTTTTCCACTGATGTCTGCTGTGCTTTCCCTGAGAATGGAGATGCAAAACAGAAGCAAACACGACATACTTTTAGAAAGCAACTGCCAGAGGTCTCACTAAAGCCAGCTGTGTGACTCACATTTTATGTTAGACACATGTTCCGTATTTCAACAATGAATTTACTGAGAAACTGAGTAATGTGTGAAGTAAATAGTATTACAAAATTATCATAAATATTAAACTTTCAGTAAAAGGAGACAGTAAATATGCTCGTGGATTGGTGACCTACATCTACACTTACCACCAATGTGTTGGTACTGGGTATTGATTATTCTTCCCAACTGGGAATCACAGTCATTTTCTCTTTGGTTTGAATGAAATGAAAATTGCTGAAAGTAGCTTTCCCCACATTACTTGTGGCTAGGTACTGCATACCAAGTCAACAAAAAAAGTGATGAAGAGGATTATTTTTTCCCCAACAGAAGGCTGCATTAAGTACCTCAATTTTGTGGGCTTAGAACCTATGATAAATGGAAGGACAGTAGGCAATTGGGGTTTGGCAGTTTGTTTCCAAGTACTTATTATATTTTGTGTTTAATAAAACTTTCATGGTATTTTACCCCAGCTCCTCTTTCTTTGGTCATTTAAACATATAGATGCCAAATAAAATGTAATTAGTGTTTTCTTGCATGTTTTAATCAAAAAGAGATATTTGTAAGAGATGTTAATAATTACTGAATAATCACAGCATATTCTATTTTGAACTGAGAGTGAATTTTTGCAAAAGATAAGCCAAAATGGAAGGTCAAAGATATGGTCAAAATCACAGCTAAGTTTCTGTTTTAAAATAGGGCCAGTCCCTGGGAAAGGGAAAATGAGAACCTTCTATGGTACTGGAAAAGTTGCATATCCTGGTCTGAGTAGTGCCTTACACAGCTTTATTTACGTAAATATTTGTCAAGATTTAGGTGCATTCATTGTACTTCCAACATTTCAACTAAAAAGTTTAAAATGAGGCCATTGTAGCTATCTCTAGATAGAAATTTCAACACAAAGGCTTCAAAAGAATGGAAAAATTCATAAAACATTGAAAAATTTTTTATTATACTTTAAGTTATAGTGTACATGTGCACAATGTGCAGGTTTGTTACATATGTGTACATGTGCCATGTTGGTGTGCTGCACTCATTAACTCGTCATTTACATTAGGTATATCTCCTAATGCTATCCCTCCCCCCCTCCCCCCACCCCACAACAGGCCCTGGTGTGTGATATTCCCCTTCCTGTGTCCAAGTGTTCTCATTGTTCAACTCCCACCTATGAGTGAGAACATGCGGTGTTTGGTTTTTTGTCCTTGTGATAGTTTGCTGAAAATGATGGTTTCCAGCTTCATCCATGTCCCCACAAAGGACATGAACTCATCCTTTTTTATGGCTGCGTAGTATTCCATGGTGTATATGTGCCACATTTTCTTAATCCAGTCTACCATTGATGGACATTTGGATTGGTTCCAAGTCTTTGTTATTGTGAATAGTGTCGCAATAAACATATGTGTGCATGTGTCTTTATAGGAGCATGATTTATAATCCTTTGGGTTTAAAATAAATTTTTTTCTAGAATCTAGGAATAGAGAGAATTGGGAAACATGACCCATTGCCTACAAACACTTTACCCTTCGAATGCAATCACAGCCAGCAAGGAAGTTGATGGAAAGAAAGTTTAGACACACACACACACACACACACAGCCCTACAACCTATTCCTCTCCACCCCAGTTTATCCTTACCTTAGTGATTAGATTTGTACCACTAGAAACCTGAGTGTGGTCAGCCCTTGATTTTGCTGACCACTCCCTTCAAAGAAAGAAGAACTTTCTATGACTGAAAGTCATGACCAGCTCCAGTCCCTAACCTATTTCCAGCCTGAAGAAGGACCACAAACATAAACCTACGATCTTCATCTAAATGCTTGTGTGTTGGTAAGTTATGTGTTGACAAATGCTAACATGTTGATGTGTTGATGACCACCATCATCTATAATTCTCACACTTTCAATCTTGAAGACATGCCATTTTTGGTTGAAGATACAGTGGTTTTGGTTGAAAGAGAGGAGGAAAGGAGAGAAAAAAATAGGAATTTTGAAGTGTCCCCTTTTTTCTTGATTATGCCTATGTGCTCCATATAGTCTTGGGGGCAGTGGGATGATGGGAACAGCTCCAACTTGGATCTTGCAAGTGGTTTATTCTGGTGCAACTACTCATTAGTGACAAGATGTCAGGACAGTTGTTTTAATTTCTCTGAGCTTAAGTTCCTTCATCAAGAGAAGGAGGAGTTGTGTAGCATTATATGTGAAAGCACTTTACAAAGTACAAAGCAATGTAAAAATATAAGTTCTCAACACAGCTGTCAAGACCCTTTGCAAACACTGTTGGATCACGTCATATCTGTGTTCAAACCCTGATGTTTTCCCATCTCCCTCAGAGTAAAGGCCAAAGTCTCACCTCAACTCCAAATCATCTCCCCGCAAATCTCCTCCCCTCACTCTCACCCTTCAAGCAACCCCTTGGCTTACACAGGCATGTTTCCACCTTGAGGCCTTTGTATTTTCTGATCTTTCTGTCTAGAATGTTCTCTTCCCAGGAGCCACATGGCTCATTCCTCACTCCCTTCAGCTTTTCATTCAAAATGTTGGTTCTCGGTGAGAACTTTCTTGTCTACCCAACCAAGGGTCTCACCTCACTTTCTCTCAAGACTTCATACTCTTCTCCTCTACTTTATTTTTCCTTCTTAGAATTTACCATTATTTATCTCATTCATTATCTTCCCCTAGGTTTCTTGAGAGACGTACACATACTGATGCCAAAACACTGCTAGAATATTCTAAAACAGTGCCTGGCATATGTTATGCATTAAATATGTATTTGTTGAGTGAATGGGCTTATTATCATCCATATCCTCCCCTCCTTCTCTTAACCATCTCCTTCATTTATTGTCATTTTCCTTAAGAATCTTAAATCTTGGCCAGGTGCAGTGGCTCATGCCTGTAATCTCAACACTTTGGGACGCCGAGACAGGCCGATAACTTGAGGTCAGGAGTTCAAGAGCAGCCTGGCCAATATAGTGAAACCCCATCTCTACTAAAAATAAATTAAAAATTAGCCAGGTGTGGTGGCGCATGCCTGTAATCCCAGCTACTCAGGAGGCTGAGGCAGGAGAATTGCTTGAACCCAGAAGGCGAGGTTGTGGTGAGCCGAGATCATGCCACTGCACTCCAGCCTGGGTAACAGAGTGAGACTCCATCTCAAAAAAAAAAAATCTTAAATCTTATTCATGATTCAAAGTTCATTTGCTCACCTCCTTTGTGAGGCCTTCTTCATTTTCCTCCCTTCTTCCTCTTCTTCCTCCATAATATAATTAATTCATCTCTTTTCATTTTCCCTGTAGTGCATGGTTTACAATAATTGTCTAGCATTTATGTTTTATCACACTGTACTACAGTTTGTGTGATCATTTGCACACACACACATCCATATATTGTGATCAGGGTTGACTGTCCAAAATTATCACTTCAACTATTGCAATCTCTAATATATAGAAATCTCTCAATAGATGATTATTAAGTATATACATATACATCTCATACATTTTAAATGTTATTTCCATTAACAATGAAAAATGTGGTTTTCAGCCAAATGTCTACTCACATTTCTGTTTTAGAGAAGATGATAGCAGCCTACGCACTTGCTGTCCTCTCAAAAACTCTAGCTTGGAACAGCAAGGTTAAAAATTACCACTGTTTTCCGTGATGACTCTGTTATGCTCTCTAAACACTCTCCATTTTGCTTTTATTCTTATCCATTCCTTTTTACCAGCCCCGTTGCAATCCGATACAGAAAATTTGGGGTTTTAATAACTTGCATAGCATGTGGAAATATGAAAAGCCACAGAAATATGTACTTTGAAAAAACAAAAAATTTAAGATCTTTATCCAACAAGAAAATAAAGATACTCTTCAAAATAGACATCTTTATTTGAACTCTTCAGAGAATTCAAGGCTCTCAAATATTGCCCTCATTTTCAATGACATTAATTCTCAAATTGTAGCCTCCTTTCTACCCATATACATAATAACTACTATGAACAAGGGAAACCAATGACTCTTTTTATAGCATCTTCACACAAAATCTTCAAACCATTTGTTCAGATGACTGATCTCAGCAAAGTGGGTGAAGGGCATTAATAGACATTTGGAAATCCCTGTAAATCCATCATCCTGAAAGACAGCACAGTGTTCACGGTGACTCCAGAGGGAGTGAAATGAAATATGCCATCGACTCTCCAGAGGTTAATCGATCATATTTCTGGTGCTACTTGGTTTGACATAACCAAATTTGCACTGAAAATCAAGTCATCTATCTTTGTTCTGGTCAACTTAAAAAATTTAATCCTATTTGACCTTTCCTGAGGTGCAGTCAAAGAAAAACAGATTCTTTTCTGAGCTAGGCAACCCCCTCTTATCTCTATTACAGTCACCTGAGCGGGTCCATCTTTGCTCTAATTCAAGAGCACTGAGCAGCCTGTGACAAATCTCATCACTGGCTTTTTGGCCCCCAACAGCAGGGAGACTGGGAGATTTTGTTTTACTTCGAGATGGTAAAGGAAATTTATTTTAAAAAAAATTAAAGCGAGAGAAAACAACAGAGGAAGAGTAACATGATGCTTTGATTTACCATATGACTGAGGCAGAAATAAATCCAGAGAAATCATTAGGTTCCCACAATCAACTAATTTTCTCATGGAAACGATCACCACTGTCCAATTCTCACTGTGGCCTCCAGAAAGCAGACTTGGCCCCTCTGCTTCAAATTGTTTTTATTAACTTAATTTAGAACTTAATGGAAGGATGCTACTTTTTATACATAGAGGTTTCTTCCCAGAAACACAAGAGTATCTGAAGTTGTATTTCAATGACTTTATAAAGGGATTTTTCTCTCTCCTCTGTCTCTTTCTTTCTCTCTCTGGAACACTCTCTTGTTCTCAACCTCTCTCTCTCACCAAATATTGCTTTGCATACCCTTTGTTGGATGTCTGAAACCGCTAACATTCATCATTGTTGCCGAGAGTCCCTTGTTACAAGAGAACTTCTTCCCAGGAAAGAAAAACAGCCCTCGACTGTGAAGATAATGGGTGCATTTGATATGTTTAAAGTGGGGCTAAATTTCTGCAGGAACTATTCAAGGAGAAGGCAAGTCAAACTGACAACAAAGAACACGTGTATCCATTCATGATGGTGACTGGAATGTGAACCAAGCAGAGAGAATGAGTATCTGGAACCAAAAAGATTCGCCTATGAAAAAGGCCATTTGAATGTGATACTGTAATGTCCATCTCACACATAGTCTTTGGGGACCTCAGGCTCTTCACACATGTGATGTATGAGTGGACGGTGACAAAAAAAAAAAGTTGTTCTGTTTAATATTTGATTCTCACAGTTGGTTCTTCATGTACGTGTGCACGTGCATGTGTGTGTAGAGACTCAATCAAGCTCTCGGTCTTTGTAGCAGAAATAGGAGAATGTGGGTAGGTGGCCTTAGGATTTTCTTTCTTTGCTAATTTTACTTTTCAGGGTTTTTTAAATATAAAAATAAGAAAAGATATTTATTTGCATCACTCCTAATAGGTATTGTCCTCAGTTTTCACTGAGACACAATTCAAAATGTCAGCCAATGCTTAAAAAAAAAAAAAAAGAAAGAAAGAAAAAGCTTTGAGAAGAGAAGCACTTCAGTCAAACCCCCTCTCCTCTAATATGTGGAAGCTCAGCTAGATGGTGGCATCCCTCACCTCATCCTGCATCATAGGGTAATCACTGTGATCATCTGCAGAAGACAGCAACATAAATGCAGGTGATTTAAAACTCAAGCAAACATCCACTTTAGATGTTTATGTTATATATGTTCTACAATCCATAGGAGAGAATTTTTACCTGATAACTAAATGTTAGCAAATTCTGCACTAGAACTCTAGGAGTCTCTGAAACATCCTTATCTTGAACCTCTCAATAATATAATCATATGAGACATAGATATTTAAAATAATAGCACAATACATGTTATATGAATAACACAATATAAACTTCTATTAAACTTTTATACTAGATAAGAGTCATCTAAAACAGAAACAAACACTGATCAAGCACTAATACAAATAATGTTAATATTTGTTTACATTTTTTGTGCACTCATCACGCATGTGCTAAGACTATTTTAAGTACTTTATATATTTAACTCATTCACCTTAATGACCACCCTGAGAAGTAGCTACTGTAATTTTCTCCATTATCTAGATGAGGAAATAAAGGCACAGAGAGTTGACATAAGTTTTTTAAGGTACTATACCAAGAGAACTATAAACTTCACAACTATAACAGCAAGCATTTATTGAATGTGTACCATGGGGCAACCACTGTGCTAAGCAGTTAACATGCATTATCTTTCTTAAACTTCAAAAAAAGAAGTCTCATGAGATAGGTACTACTTTTAACCCTAATTTATAGAAATATAAAGACCAAGTAGACTAAATGACCCCCAAATACTAAGCTGTATCACAAATCTCAAACTCAAAGAGGCCTACCACGAAGACAAAATTTTGTCCTGACCCTTTCTGTGGAATATTCCATTATTTGAAAAGGAAGAAAGACAGAAATGCCCATCTGCTGTGACCCTTCCTCCACGGTAGGGATTGATTATTCTCCTTTACATACATTACCTTGCTTAATGTTCCCAATGACCTGTTATGCAAGAATTAATACCCCATTTCACATATGATGAAATAGTTTGAGTAATGTTGTTCAAGATCCCACGGCTACCGCGGGGTGGAAACAGCATTCAAACCCAACTTCTTCCAATACCAAAGTCCTAATGTGACCACTTCATTGTTTTCTCTCCAGGCTTTTGATCTAAAAGAATGCTGAGGATCCTGCAGCACTTCCTGTGAGCATAGTTTCCCTCTCTGTGCCTCAGGGTGGGGGGATAGGAATGGAAGAGGATGGAGGAGGTGGAAGAGGGTTTTCCACACTTTATCCTCATCTCTCCCTTGCTGTTTTAGTGGTGATTGCGTGAACTACAGCTAAACATGTGATGACATGACCTAAAGTAAATGATGCATTGTGATGATCTCTAGCAAACCAAAATAAATGAAGTTTCATGTATGTTAAATATGTGACAACTAGGACAATGTTTCTGTGGCAGACCTTCTCACGTGGCTCCCCAGAGTCCCTGCTTCCTGGTATTCACAGCCTCACGTGGTTCCCTCCCCTTGAATATGGGCTGAACCTAGGAACTTGCCTCTAATGAATGTGAATATGAAATATGGCAAAAGTGATGGGATGTCACTTCTGAGATTAGATAAGAAAGGACTGTTCCTTGTACCTTGCTAGCATTCTCTCTCCCTTGCCATCTGTTCACTGGCTTTGATAAAGCAAGATGTCATGTTAAAGAGCCCCATGTGACAAGGAACTGAGGGGGCCTCCAATCAACAGCCAGCGAGGAATGAAGGCTCTCAGGCCAGCAGCCCACAGCGTCCTGAATTCTGCCAGTAACCATGTGAGTGAGCTTAAAAGCAGAGTTTCCCAATCGAGCTGTTAGATGAGAACACAGTCCTGGCCAATGCCTTGATTCTGAGATGCCCGGAGACAGAGAACCCAGATAGGATACTCCCAGATTTCAACCCACAGAAACTATGAGATAATAAATGTGTTTTATTTTAAGCTGTTAAGTTGTAAGAAAATTAGTTATGAAGTGATAGAACTTACTTATGAAGTAATAGAGGATATATAACCTCCTTCTTCCATAAAAAGCTCTTCCAGAAAAGTATTTGCTGTCACTTTAAGTTTAGCAGGATGCATTTACAGCTACAGAGAATGAAGAACACTGATTTCAGAAATCTCAGAGAACAGAGAAAGCCACCTTGTTTTGCTCACCTCATTGTTGCTGGAGAAGTCTATAAGTGGTGGTTACAGTGTACGGAACCCTGAACTTAGAGTCAAAATACCTGATTCTGCCATGAGCTCGATGTCAGTTAATCACTCTGGGACTTGCATTGTTATTTGATAAAATGGGGTGAAGGTGCTTGCTGGAAATTACATCCGAAATTTTTTCCAGCATGATGTACACGGAGAGTATCCTCAACAGCACTGGGGTCTACTAAAAGTGTTACTATTCACTGATATACAACTCCATTAGCTGTTTCACAAAAAACACCTCAGTTAGGAACTGTTGCTGCCTAATTAGTATAAAAGATTGGCCTTTCCCCCTTAAAATGGATTACAACCCAAAATAGGGATCAAATGAGCCATAGCATTGAGTTACCACCTTGCTAGGGTCCTACCTCAGGCCAACCTGATTCTAACAATGACCCAGTGGGGAGGCTGGAAGTCAGAATGGATCTCCTCCCCACCCCAGCCTCCATGCCTGCAGACCATGCCTTCATCGGAGAGTTCATTTAACCCTCTGAGACACAATAGTATATACAAAAGATGTCCTCAGTTATAAGTTATATGCTATGCTACAAATCACATTTCCAGACCACATCAAGGCTGATGGAAAAAGAACTAACTCACTAGAAAACCATGTATGGCTAAGAAGTAAAATATCTAAAAAGCCATACGTTTTTTAACAGTCTTACGTCAGCTGACACAAACAAGAGTCTTGTGGTGAATCACAGGCACTTTGATGATTTTCAGAAGTCTAACTCTGCAATTCTGAGTGACAGGAAACATTATCTGAGACAGTAGCCTTAAATGACAATATTCTTTTTAAGGTGGAAAATAATTTGGCAAAGATTTAGGGAGATCTATAAACTATTTGTAATCTATCTGGGAAAGATCTAATAAAAAGCTAAAATTAGTTCCTTATGATTTTCACAGGCTCACAACTGGAGAGTCATCCAATAATTCACCAGGAGGGAGTGGTAATTTGCTTTTGCTTCTATGCATGAACATATATACCTTTTCAATGAAGAGACAGCTTGCCATGTGACTTTGAGGCTCACTATCTGTTAACCATGTCATTTGTGTTATTTTGGCAGGAGTTGTTTCGACTGTCTTATTAAATTTAAATAGTTCTACAGTGGAAATGAAGACAACACACACACACACACAAGTACACATACACACAAACAAACAATGTCTGCATTGTTTCTTAAGTGAACCATATCCTTTCATCTTTCAACTGTTTAGCAATTGTACAATGAATCTAATCAATATAGACAGCCAAAACAAATAAGTCAGACATAACTGATTTTTTATGAATTAATAAGTATGTAATGAGCCTTTACTGCTTGTTAGCATGAGTTCTGCAGATAATTGACTTCATTCTCCATTTCCCTTTTGTGTCTAGAAGCAGCTCAAAACAGTAGCCAAAAGAAAAAGGTATGGCAAGTATGGTTTGGTTGGCAACCATTTATTTTGGAGACCATTAAAGAAATAATTTGGGCTGTGGTATTTTCCACACTACTGTTCCGCAGCTCCGGCATGCATGTCCCCTCTACTATATAAGTCTCTGATATTTAAAACCTTGGAATCAGTTGTTCCTGGTTCTGGAATCTTTGAGTGTTCATTTGTCAGTCTTTTCTTCCTTGAGGCATGAATGTTTCTTACATGTAATCACTCTTTCAGACACAAGCAAGTGGTTGCAGTATTAGGACAAATTCATGGGATCAAAACTGCCTGGAAATATGCTGAAGAGTCTGATCTTGTTCCAGAAATTAATGCTTTGTTGAAATTCAATACCACATATTTTACCAGTATATATTTAATGTACGGCAGTGGAAAGGATTTGAAATAGCAAATTTTAATGCTAATCCATAAAGTGCTATTTCCAGACACTGCTTACGGGATCTTTTTAAAACTATCTTAAATTCCCATGACCATAAACACTACCAGCAATAGTAGTAACATCCCTGAGAGCACCTTTGAATCTGCAAAACACTTCTGTATGAGTATAAAAGCCCTGTGAGACAGACAGGACAAGACTGATTATTTCCAATCTGCAGATAAGGGAACGGAGCCCAGGAAGGGTAAAATAACTGGTTTACAGGTAGCAAGAAGCAGAAATGGAATTAGAATCCAGTCCCCTAGAGTAAGCCAATTCAGCATGCTTTAGGCCATAAGAAGACCAGGTTTAATCAAAAATATAAAAGTAAAATAGCAACAATAATCATGTTGACATATTTATCATAACCAGGCAAGACTAAAATAGAACATGGGTAACATTTGGAAGTAGCAATTGGGAGGAGGTAAGGTTCATTTGGAAATATGAGTAGAGATTTTCTATCTAAAAAAAGAACTGAGACTCATCTATGGACCTGTTGGTCCTCTCAATTTCCATTAGTTGCAAGGGCGCCAGCTACCTGAGGTTACCAATAAGCATCTCTCAGCAAGACAGATGAGGCCAATGTCTTCATTAAAGAATGTCTTTAGCTTTTGTGATCCCAGTCCCTGAAGTCTGCAGCTCTTTAAGACTGACCAAACCTTGCTTACTGCACTATTGTATTCTGTTTCCTCAAGAGCCCTACAAACGTGCCAGAGCAGATATCATCCCCCGCCCTGTTTACTTCAGAGGATTCTCACAAAAAGACCTCATCGCTCATCTGTGCGTGCAAGAGTTAGTACATCCTGGGTGGTGGGATTAGAATTTGGGATTGACAATGTCCTCTTTGAAATTGATCTCTCTATAACAACTCCATCTTATTAATCACTATTTCAGAGTCAGAGTCCAGTCAACAGACAGCAGAAAGAGTATAGTATAAAATTTTTTAGGTAGGTAAACAATGAAAACATTGGCTTCATCCGTCTCAGTGAGAGATGCTTATTGGTAATCTCAGGCAGCTAGTACCTTTGCAGCAAATGGCGATTGACAGGACCAACAGGTCCATAGATGAGTTTTAGTTCACTTTTCAGACAGAAAATCTTTACTTATATTTCCAAATCATCTCCTTGATACACCTCATCTACCTAGATAACTGAAAAGCCAGAAAGAGAACACTGAAGTATCAGAGAGGTAGCAGCTGCAGGAAACAGCTACCATCCCAAGGGCTGGGAGAAATAAAGATTAGAATTTAAATTTCTAGAATCTTGGAGAGGAGCCCTGCAGAAGAAACGGAGACCCCTGAGAAAAAGGCATGGCTCATCAGTTGCTTTTATCCCTGAGGGGCAGATGAGGAGAGCTCTGCAATTGTTGCAAATGCTGCAAGCAGGACTCTCAGGCTGCTCCAGGAAGGCACTCTCATTTATGAACTGAAGAAACATAACCAGGGTCATTTTCACAGGAACTAGAAGCATCCAGGAAGGAGCAGTCTTTCTTTATCTCCTCTAGCCTCAAAGCCCCCATCTAGTGTCCCCTATTAGCAGAGCATAACCAGGAGCCATCTAGCTAAACAGAAATATGGTTTGCACAGTCCTAGCCCAGCAACACTCAGTTGAGTGTAAAGGGGTAGGTCTGGAGCTAAGAGATAATATCAAGAAGCGGGCACCGTCCACACTTTTGGGTACTCAGCATCCATGCATATCCTTCTATTATTTTAACTTCTGTACAGTGATAAAAGCAACTTTGTGTTTCAGCCTAACAAGATGCAACTATTCTTATTACAAATGAAGACATTCTCAACCTCTTCCTTAAATGAAAAGACACAAGTCCAGAGAGTCTTTGTATCCATCTGGGCACTATGTCAATTACTCCTCGAATTCAGCCAAGGTCCTTTCTGAATTGACTTTTAACCAAATACTAATTTGTAAAGTTAACCTCCAACAAAACGTGTATAAAATAGTAAAAGAAAGGAGAGAGAAGAAGATAACAGATAATACAAACAAAACAAGCAAAGAAACAACATGCGTATTTCCTGTGATCCTAAGTGGACATGAGGCTGTAATGGAATTTGTAACTTCCTTCTTTCATTATTCTTTCCAAGTTTCCTTTGCCCCTAACTAGGGCCTCAGCCAGCTGGGAGTATTTCCATGGTGGGTGATCTGAACCTTCTTGAAGGGTCTAAATACTCAGTGGTCCAGCCTCTTTATAGTTACACTAGTTCTTCATTAACTTTTCATACTGGCTATGAAAGTACTAAGAGGCACCCCCAGAGAACCTCCTAGGTTCCAGACATATTATTTGTCCCCACTGTGAGTAACAATCCAACTTTCTCAGCATCAATTACACTGGCTACTAGAGTAACCCCTTCTAGATTTGCTGGTTCAATGGTGTGAGTAGCCCAGACTGCCCAGATGGCAGTCTCTCATCTTCCAATTTCAATGGAACACATGTTGTAGGCCATAGAGGAAGCATTTATCCAAAATCAAATGGAAGGCAAAAAAATGATGATTCAGTTATTAGTGAGATAAACCACTAAATACATACCCAAAACCCATGTCTTCTCACCATGGAAGAGACAGTTCCAATGAGTTTCTGATCCCAAGCACATAGAGACTCTTCCACTCAGGATGTTGTTTCCTAACTGACAAGGTAAGTCTAATTTTAGAGCATGATAATATAATTGCATCCATTTCAATGGCACCATGGAACAAAATGCTTTTATGAAAGACATCACTTCCTGTATTTCATTAAGCTGATCCCAGAAAAAAATCCTCTCCTAAGTTTACATTGTCAAAGAAAAGATAGTTCCACTAGAGACAAAAGAACACAGAAGATCACTTTGTACTTTAAAAGAAACAGTAATCAAAGCAAATCTAAAAAGGCTACATATTGTATGATTCCAATTCTATGACATTCTGGATAAGGCAAAACTGTGGAGATAGTAAAAAGATCGCTAGCTGCCAGAAACTGGAGATAGAGAAGAACGAATAGGCAGAGCACAGAGGAATTTTAGGGCAGTGAAATATGCTGCGTGACACTGTAACAGTGGATACATGTCATTAAATATTTGTTTAAAACCTTAGAATGTAAAGCACCAACACTAATGTAAACTACGGACTTTGGGTGACAATGAGGTGTTAATGTAGGTTCATCCATTGTAACAAATGTACCAATGTGATTCAGGGTGTTAATAGCAGGTGAGGCTGTGAGTGTGTAGTGGCAAGGGGTGTATGAGGAATCTCTCTACTTCCCACAGAGTTTTATTGTAAATGTAAAAAAAAAAAAAAAAACTGCTCTAAAAAATAGTCCATTTTTAAAAAAAGACATTAATCCGATTAAAGAAAAATCAATAATTATGCAAAAAGGAGACAACTTTGGATATGGTACTCATTTTAAAGAAAGGGTAGAAAAGTGAAGTCAGATGGTAAAAGAGAACCAAGGATATCAACAAATTTGAAAGAAATAAATGCAAACTGGTAATATGGCAATAGCCGTGAAGATCTTTGGATGGCTGCTTCACCCTGCCATTTTCCCCTTCAGTTCACACCCTGGAACACACTACTCACCTCCATCACTCTCCTTAGTGACCTGTAGCCCCTGCAGCTGAGATAGCCCTTTTGATCAACGCCATCTTTGACTGCATTTTCAGGTAGCGCTAATGAAGAGGCAGCATTCCCCAAAGCTGATAAAGGCTGGCATCATTTGCATGTGTGATTTAGATGTTTTGAGGTTAATTTTTGTATTTAGACATTTATTCTGTACTATTTCTTTGATCCTCAGTCCAAATGCTAGGTCCCTATCAATCTGCAGAGACAGCAAGTCCTGGGAACAAGACATTCAGAGAAAATCACAAGGTATTATCAGGGAGGGAAAAGTGAGTGAGATGGAGAGGGCATGTCGAAGGCTCTGCTCCCTCTGTGCTTCAGGGAAGATGCTCTGGATTCAGAATCTCCACTTCCATCCAATACTGGTGGCCAGAGCCTCCCCATCACCCACACCCCTCCTTCTTACAGCAAGCCAGTGGCCATGAGGTCACTTTTCCCCGATAAGATGATACAAAGCCAGGTATCCAGTGGCTTACAGAGAGATAACTTGGACAGTGGTGAAAGGACCATGCCTGTATTTGAGAAAAACACCAAAGGGCAAACATAAAAAGGACGGTCCCAGCCCTACATTAAATCACTACTGTGAACTTTCTAGCTCACTCACTTTCTTATCTCACACTCTTTCACCAGATTGTTGCCACAACATTTTGTAATGCCTGGGAAACAGTAGATTCTGACTAAATTTTTGTTGAAAGGTAGATGAATGGGTGGATGAGTCATTGTAATATGTCTCCCTGCGTGCAAACTCTTTTCTTTCTAATTCATCCTTCGCAATATCAAGTAAATTATCTTATGTATCTATCATGTCATATTTCACCCAGCAACACACTCCGCCCCACAAACAAACAAAAGACCTTCAAAAGCTCCCCTTATTCCCAGAATATTAAATTAAATTCCTTAGCACAGAGTTAAAATCTGATTCCTACACCGCTTTCCACTACATCCCTCCACACTCCTTCACTCTCCTTAAGTTCCCGCCGTGCCAGTCACTAACTAGTTTACCTTGGGAAGTTACTTACCTTTATGGGCCTCCATTTTCCAATGCATCATAGGTAGGGTTGAAAGTACTGGCCACACATTTCCTCCTGCCCTTCCCTGTCCCCACCCACCTCTGACCACTAGTCCACTTTCACAACTTTCATAATCTAGAAATAATCGTTTTCTTTTGAGGGGCTCTCATATAGTATTTTGTATATGTTTTACCTATGATTTATTCTGCCTTAGTTTATTGTTATCAGTTGCTGTTTCTTCTCTCTTCTACTAGACAACGAGATGTTTGAGGGTGGGGACTGGTTTTATTATAACTATTGTATCCCCCACAACACTTGGCTTTGTGGCTTAAACATGGCAAACTCCCTTTAATGACTCATTCAATGGATTCACTCTAAAAGATAAGCAGTCTCTTAATTCAGGACGTGATTAGAGGGGAAGTGAGAAGGCAACATGTTTTCTCCCCTTCCCTGTCTGCAAATTCTTTCACACTAAATTACTTTAAAAAAAAAAAAGAAAATGCCATCGCAGAATCATTCCTTAGCTTAAAACCTTGTCTTCTCAGAAGTAAAATGGATATCCTTCTTGGAAACAATAGCCCTCTTCTGGGGATCATACTTCTAAGTAAGAACACGTGCATCTGATCTTTTCTGAGAAGCAGATTTTCACAGAAAAGTGGAGAGCCTAGTGCTACTGAGACATGAAGCAGATTGAAAGACACAAAAATGAGAGGCTGGGAACACCAAGATAAACTCCAACCACTTCATAATCTTCCCCAAACCAATCCTGACTGGTGGTCCCCAAGTGCCTCCTAGGTGGTCCACAGACGGGTTTCTTGAGGAATTCATGTTTATAATATGACTGTGTCTTTGTTTTTGTTTCTGGAATGAATTAATCATTTAGTTAGAATAGTAAATGAGGATCAGACGCGGCCTTTCAACAAATGCAGTTCCTTTTGTCTCATTAGTCCTTGAGAAAATGTTGGCACTGTAGAACGTAAATAGGTGAAATATGTCAATTACAAGGTCTTCTCTTCTGATAAATTGATACAAAAGAAAGACAAGTATGGTATTCCTGTTATTATTCCTATTGATTTTACACAGTTTCTCTCTAAGCCATCAAATTAAAATCATTGTCAATATTAGGTTATCAGTTCACTTGAGAATGTCATATTATTCCTGGCCTCCAAGTCATCCTCTGGAATATTCATTCCATCGAAGAGACTCTCCCTCATCTGTCCAGAAACATTTTCATCTCTCGAAGTTCAAGTAGAATATCATTTCTCCATGGAAGCCTTTTCTGATTCCTCCATATAAAAGTAGACAGCCACCTATGATCTCTCACTTAACTATTTTATAGCCAGTGAATTGAACTTGTACACTTATTTGTCTATCTTTGTTTTAGTTATGTATTCCTGTGTAACATACCATCTCAAAACTTCCTAGCTTAAAACAATAGCATTTTTTAAAAGTTTTCATGTATTTATGGGCCAACCAGTTTCAGCAGGGCCATTCTTCTGCTAAGTGTTGTAGTAGTTGAGGTCACTCATGCAGCTGCATTCAGATGCCGAGAGCAAAACATCAACGATGACATCTCATCGTCTAAGGCCTCTCTCCACATGCTGGTTAATCACTCAGTGGTTGAGCTTGGGCTTCTTACAGCACAGCAGCTGCACAAGAGAAAAAAAGTGGGAGTTGCCAGTCTTCTTAAGGGCTAAGCCTAGAACTTGGATAGCACCACCACCTTCGCTTTTTATTGAACAAAGCAGGTCACAAAGCCATCCAAGACTGGGACAAGGTAGTGAGAATGTACCTCTTGAAGGAGGAGCAGCCAAGTATTAATAAATGTCTTTAATCTACCACCCTTCCCCACCAGACAGTGAGCTCTTTCCAGGATAGAATACTTCTGACATTTCTGAGACAATACTGGAAGAAATCAAAGATCTTTGGACATAGTCATCTTTGAGAAATTAGGAAGACAGTTTAAAGATGTGTCAAAAGGAATTTAAAATTAAAAGCAAGAAAAGAGGTCTCATAACCCACATTCTGAAGTTTCACAAAATTCTGGCTTCAACAGGGTTCAAGAAGCACAATAGAAGGAGAGGGAGTAGCCATCCATGTCATCTGCTGTCTCTCCAGATGCCTAAGAAAACAAAGCTTCTTGTACCAGGACTACTATGAAAACATGCACTTCTTAAAGCTCCTTGGAGCTCAAAAGTCCTCCATGTTCCACTACAATCCAAAGGTCCAACCAACATGAGATTAACCTGATGTCAGGACTCAGGCCACTTGTTACATTTAAATAAATTTTCAGCAATAGTTTTATCTAATATGCGATTACAAATGAACTAATAGGACCTAACCACTAGAATTTCAGGTGTTAGATCTGAATATGAAATTGCGTATTTCAATTGTTAAAGGCAGGGTTCATGCAATGGAAGGGAAATAGAAGATGTAATAAGTAGTTGCATCATTTATCAGAAGAACTCATATAGTCAGGTTCATGATATAATAAGGAATTGATTCCTGATTGTAATTTTGGGGAAAAATTTTGCTGGAGTTAAATTTGACAACATAAAAAGCAAAAATGTTGAAATTTTTGCATATCCTTTACCCTATAAGCTCTCCTAAGAATTTGTCCTGGAGGAAATAGTCATAAGTAGTCATGAAGATATAATTATAAGATGTTTGCCATAGCATTATTTGTGACAGTGAAAATACTAGTGACAAGTTATATTCAAGCAATATGAGATTATAAATTACAGCACATCTGTAAGATGGGATTGTAGGTAGTCAGCAAAATTATACTATAGAAATATATCTAATATGAAAAGGTAATTTATGATATAATATATAAAAAGCAAAACATGAAACAGTTACTGAGCATCAACATATATGTATGGGAATCTGGAAAGCTATATGCCAGATAATTATAAGTGATTAGGAGTGATTATCTCTGGGTAGTAAAATTTTATTATTTTTAGTTATTTACATTCTACATAAGAAACATAGAGCTGTAATAAATGTAAAATTGTGCACTTAAAGTTTTTTTTTTACTTGTACATTACCAATTTGTAGACTGTTTAGAAGGTGTTAGAATAGAGCAGTTTAATTCAATCAAGTCAGGTGACTAGATCATGGAAACTATTATTTACTAAGCTATTTCCTGAAATCAACAAGTTTTTTGTTTAATGAAAAGCCATTGAAACCTGCAACATGTCAGACACACCACACTACACAACAAATTGTGTTTTCTCATTGATATGATGTGACTTCAGAACACACTGAATCTGAAATGTCTCTGGGATTTAGGACTAAGAAATGGAACTGTAGTTATAGACTGTGAATTCCATGAAAGTAGAGATTTCATTGATTCCATTAAGTAAATATGCTTTGAATGGATGAATGATGAGATCACATGAATCATTAATCTCCTAAAAGATAGTCCTGAAGATAGCTTCCTAGATGACCTGAGGTCACATAATTATATCCTGTGCTGTGGCTGCCGCAAACAGCCCACGTCCCAGGAACTTCTGAGGACAGGTTTTAATAGGTAGTTTTATATGCATACAGAAAGAGAGCTGGAAAAGGTCTCAGTATATACTGAGGCCATGAGGAAGCTGAAACCAGGGAGAGTTAGGACAGAAAGACCAAGGACAGAATTTTGAGGAATAAAGATAGGGATGAGCTTCACTGTCTTCTCTGCCCACATGTCCATCTGATCTTCAGATGTGGGATTTCACAGCTTCTCACAGCAGAATGAACTTCACCCTAGGTTCAAAAGAGCACAAAATCAAGGCTCAAGAGATCCCTGCCTGACCAGAAAAAGATGTTGCCTTGTGCCTGAGATCTAGACATCACATATTTATCCAGTTGTCTCATATTTGACTTTTATTCTTAGTGTCTTACTCTTTAGTCCAGGATTTTTTAGACAAAGTGTTCTTGCTTTGTTTCAGCCAGAGCTCTCAGTTCTGGAGTTCTGAATCCTATCCATCTGAGACCCTCTGCTTCTCTGTACCTCTGCTGTTTGCCTATTGCCAACTTCCAATTACTCCACCCACATATCCAAATTCCCTCTTATTGCTCATTGCCAGACTTTGTCAGACTGTTTGTGTTGGCAGTTTCTTCACAGTGGATATTCTTGAGCTGTCTACCTTCCGTTGACCAAGCCTAGGGTCTGACAGGTAAAGGAAACATTTCCACAGTGACCCCTGCTTTATGCTTTCCTCTTTTGAGACATGAGTCATTTAACTCCTGTTATATGTATGGAATTGGAAAAATTCTAGGTTGGTTATTTACTGGCTCAGTGTTGAGTCACTCTTGATACTTTAATTTTGGATTAACTGGATTCATGACTTTTTTTTTTTTTTCCTTCACTGAAGTTCTTTTCCTTAGAAGGGAAAAGAAACACAGGTCTTCCTGGGCCCAGGTCTCCAACTCTTGCTGGGTGTTTGGCCAGTCCTCCTCTGAAATCTCAGTCTGTCCTTGTCTCTGGGATCTTCTTTTTTTTTTATTTTTTTGCTTTTTTTGAGATAGACAGACTCTCACTCTGTTGCCCAACTGGAGTGCAGTAGTGTGAACTTGGCTCACTGCAACCTCTGCCTCCTGGATTAAAGCAATTCTCATGCCTCAGCCTCCCAAGTAGCTGGGATTACAGGCATGCACCACCGCGTCCAGCTAATTTTTGTATTTTTAATAGAGATGTGGTTTTGCCATGTTGGCCAGGCTGGTCTCAAACTCCTAGCCTCAAGCAATACACCCACCTCAGCCTCCCAAAGTGCTGGGATTACAGGCGTGCACCACCACGCTCACACTGGATCTTCTTGATCCTACATGGATCTAAAGTCTAAAATCTTGGATTTATTTTTAGACATTTGCTGAAGGTATTTGTGATGCTTTCCAATTGTGTTTGCTGTGATTGCCTTCAGGATGAAAGCACTCAGTTTTGATTGAATCCATTGGATGCATATTCTAAATGTCTGTCCTTATATCTTTTTGCCTTTTTTCTCTTTGTAAATTTGTCACAGTTGCTAAGGCCTGGACTTTCAAATGATTTCTCTTGCTCCTATCTATGACCAGACCAAAAAAAAGTTTTCACTGATAAAATAGCAGTATGTTCCCAGTGGATGTTCAGGAGCAAGACTGATGATAAATTCTTGACTTTCATCCTGGTGCTTGTAAACTCTTCTTCTTTCAAATCTGCCTTTTTACTTCTAGACAATTCTCTAGATATACTGTTCTTCCTCCTCCTTTTTCTTCACATTAAAATTTTGAAAAAAAAAAAATAACTCACCGGTCCACAGGTTGAGCTATAGCACCAGTTAATGACTGCACCCCCTCATGCCCACTGGTATACCCAGCAGTGCAGCTGTCTTGACCCTTTCATGTCAATACATCAATCAATCAGTCATCCTTAAGAGAACATTTGTAAAGTAACTATGTTTGGAGCTTTTTGGTTTAGTTTTGTTGGGATTTTTAAATAAACTGCATTCATTGGATATCCAATAGTAGCCCAAACACATAGGAACATAATCTGAAATATCACAGTTTCAAATTTCATAATTTGAAATATCACAAGAACTCAAAATAATCTGCCTTACTAATAATCTGCATTAAGGCTGATGGTATTCAATAAGAAAAGTAGAAAGTTCTTACCCAATGGGTTTAGAGCTGCCAAGTTGGGTACAATAGAAATGATATACAGTTTTCAAAGCCACAAGTCAAAGATTTTACTTGCTGTTTTAGGGAATAGCTAATATACTATTTCATTTCACCTGTCTTGAGTTTTCTAAATTAATTAGACCCTAAGACAAAGGATGGTGGGCAGCTGGTAGACATCACACCACACACACACACGCACACACACACACAATTTTTTAATTAAGTTATAGAAATTTTGTGCTCAGATTAGCAGAGCAATTATTCCATAGTACTTTATGCTTCTCTGTTTTCTCTGATTATCAGTTAGAATTCAATCGGAGCTCTTTGTTTGGAGAAAAATATATATTTGCCCCATGAGTAAAAATCCCATGGTTAGTGCTGAAATGAGCATGGCGGGATTGGGGGCCTACATTATACCATCAGATTCCCTTTTCTTCTATCTCTGGGCTTAGCCTTTCAACTATTTTGATAAAGCCAATGTAAAGGTAAAATGGCAACAGAAGATTTAGCCCCACCTCCTCTGAGGCTTAAGACCCAGTGGAAAAGCTCAAACAAAAGTCCCAAAATTGAATCGTATTCATCCTGATAGGTATGACTTTGGTTATGTGCCTGTAACAAACCCATCCTCCTAGCCAGTGGGATGGAATGTGCTGACTACTTTGGGCCATGTATGCACGTGCTTTCAAGGCTGAAGTCTGGTGGCTATTTTTTAAAAAAAACAAGAGTTAATAATTGTTGGCAAGGATGTGGAGAAGAAGGAACTCTTGCACACTTTTGGTGGGAAGGCAATTGGTGCAGCCATTATGGAAAACAGTATGGAGTTTCCTCAAAAAACTAAAAATAGAACTGCCATACAATGGGTAGATATTTGACGGAAAAGAAATCAGTAGCTTAAAGAGATATTTTATTCCCATTTGCACTCTCATTAAGACCTTATTCATAATAACCACAACATGGAAACTAAGTGCCTATTGATGAATGAATGAATGAATGAAGAAATTGTGGTTCATATATACAATGAAATATTCTTCAGCCACAAAAAAGAAGGAAATTCTGCCATTTGCAGCAACATAGATGAACTTAGAGGACATTATGTTAAGTGAAATAAACTAGAAATAGACAAATACTCTATCATCTCATTTGTATGCAGAATCTAAAAAAGTCAAACTCATAAAAACAGAGAGTAGAACAGAGGATGAGAGGTGAGAGAAATGGGGAGATGTTGATCCAAGGTTACACACTTTCAGCTGTAAGATGAATAAGTTCTGGAGAGCTAATATAATATACAGCATGGGTGATGATGGATGTGCTACTTATTTTGACTGTGGCAATCATTATACACAATGTGTACATTTATCAAATCATCACATTGCACTACTTGGATATATACAATCTTTACTTGTCAGTTAAATATTTTAAAATTTAAGAATAGATATATGGATTAAAAAGACTGAAGTTCAGGGTGGCATCTGCTTCCCTGGAAATAAATGGTCGGAAGAAGGTTGAGGATTTTCTAGAGGAAAATTCAGGTAGGTGCCAGATGGAACATAAACAGCATCTCACTGATAGGCAAGGCCTTGCCCTCAAAGAGTTTATGTTCTAGAAGATAAAGAGACAATGAGCAAATTACATAAATAAGATAAATGTCAGACAGTGTTCAGTACTCTAAAGAAAATAAATCATATAATGACAGACTTACAAGTATAATAAATTAGACAAGATGATTAGAAAAAGCCTATCCCAGGAGGTAAATTCTCCATATAAGATTATATTGGGCAAGTGAGGCTTTGTTTTACGTAATTCTTCAGTAAATACAAATTATTTCTTTTCAGGTTATTTAACACAAGTGTTTCTTAAGCATTGTTCAGTTTATTGGAGACGATTTATACAGATTTTCAACAGATGCTGGCAAATCTAAATATTTGTTCAGTTCTTAAGGTTGTTTGCTGAGGGAAGTATTTTGTATTTTTACATAATTGCATTTGTTTGTATGTGACCTGGGTTTGTTGCAACTAATTGTCTGATGATCTCAAATTTGTCTGCAATCAGTACAGTGAGAACCCTTTTGTTGTCTTTTCCACTTTCTTTTTTTCATCTGATAATTACCATTGTCTAAAGAGTTACAAAAGGGACCACACTAAGAAAAGATACACATGGGGAATTTTTTCAAAAACTAATTTGGACAACTAATTTATTCGATTAAATAAGTGCTCCCGCCTAAGCTGGAGGCAACATCTTTGCAGACCACATCTATGAGCAGAGGAGCACAATCACATATTGTGGGAGATGCATTTCAGCATCAGGAGGCAGTTAAGTTTTCATCCAAGGACTAAATGGACAATAGCTCACAAGTCTTTACACCTCAATTCCAGAGAAAAGCTCTGTGCAATTACTACTGTCTTACAGCTGTGGAGACTGAGGCACACACTGGCAAGAAAATTACTTTAGGAACTATCTTCCAGCAGGATCAGGAAAGAACTGGCCTCTGCTGAACGCTGCATTCAAGTGAGCTTGTGTCCCAGATATCAGGATACCAGTCTTTCTAGGTCCCAGCTATATTTCCAGTAACTGGCAGAGTTCCTGGGACAAAGTAGGTACCTGCATTCACTTTCTATTGTCACAGTAACAAATTACCACAAATTTGGCAGCTTAAAACATTTACTATCTCACAAATTCTGTAAATCCAAGGTCCAGGTATAATATATTGTGGCTCAGGGAGAGCCCTCAGCTTAGAGTCTTATAGGCTGAAGTCAAGGTGTCAGCAGGACTGTGTTCCTTTTGGGAAACTGTGGGGAAGGACCCATTTTCAAGTTCACTCAGGTTGTTGATCAAATTCAGTTCCTTGTGACTGTAAGACTGAGGTCCCTGTTTGTTTTCTGGATGTAAACTGAGAACTAATGCAAAAGAGGCCATCTGGCTCATGGCCTCCTTCATCTTGAAAGCCAGCATCGATGTACTGAGGCCCCTCTCATGCCTTGACTCTCCTTTGTCTCTTCTTCTGCTGTATTTCTCTCTGACTCTTCTCCCTTCCCTTTATGGGTCCATGTGATTGTATTGAATAATCCAGAGTAATCTCCCTATTTTAAAGTAATCTGCAAAGTCCCTTTGCCATATGAAGGTAAAATATGACAGTTTCTAGGGGTTAGGGCGTGAATATCTTTGAAGGGGGCATTATTCTGTATGCTGCACTTAATCTTTTTTCTTTTTAAAATTTTATTGTATTTTACTTTAAGTTCTGGGATACATGTGCAGAACGTGCAGGTTTGTTACATAGGTGTACATGTGCAATGGTGGTTTGTGGCACCTGTCAACCCATCATCTAGGTTTTAAGCTGCACATGCATTAGGTATTTGTCCTAATGCTCTACTTCCCCTTAGTCCCCACCCCACAACAGTCCCCAATGTGATGTTCCTCTCCCTGTGTCCATGTGTTCTCATTGTTCAACTCACACTTATGAGTGAGAACATGCGATGTTTGGTTTTCTGTTCTTGTGTTAGTTTCTTGAGAATGATGGTTTCCGGCTTCATCCATGTCCCTGCAAAGGACATGACCTCATTCTTTTATGGCTGTATAGTATTCCATGGTATATATGTGCCACAATAAATTAACACCTAACAGCAGATGTTAATAATATTGTCTAGGCCATGCAGCAGTATACCTGAAGATTGAATTTGATGCATCGGGTACTTGTGTAGACAAACATAAGAGGAAAGAAGAAAACATTATTGCACACACATTCTGTACCAGGCCTAGACTTAAGTGTTTTCTCATGAAAGCTTTCTTTGAACACAGGCTTTGTGAGCAAGCATGTCATCCCTAATTTTTAATGAGGATATTGAGACTCAACTTAATTACGTGACCTGTAGCAGAGCCTTCTAAATTGAAGTTTATGTGGTTTTCTCTCACACACAGTCTCTTCATGCTTGGATCTGTGCATGTTATACCCAAATGTATTAGGTACACAGACTCTGGAGCAAGAATGCCCAGGCTCAAATTCAGGTCTAGGACTTACCAACTGTATAACCTCGGGCTAAATGCTTAATATCTCTGTGCTTCTGTTTTCTCATTTGTAAAAACAAAAATGAAGATAATAATTGTACCAGGTTTATAGAGTTATTGTGAGGATTAAATGCATTAATATAAGCAAAGCTCTCAGAACATTTCTCTAGGAGTGTTAGTTGTTACTATCTTACATGTTTGAGCAATTGGATTTCAACCACATTTGTTACCTTTCAATTGGTAGTTTTTACTATTTTCTCATGAATAGATTTTATCATCTCTGGATATATTTGTGTTTGCACAGCCACATTTATTGTTAGTCTTTCTCCATAAGCCCTACTAAATGATAGAGGAAGTGATAGTGGTAAGACAATACTTTTGAAATGATGACCATACCTAAATAATAGATTAGGAAGGATAAGTGTCGCACGAGTCTGCCAGACACCAGAAGGTTTCTCCAGCATGGCATAAGAAGACACAAACCCGAGAGAGGTCAGGGGATCCCAGACAAGGTGGCTGGATATAAGGAAATCACAGAGGTCAGAGTGGTGTCACTCTCCAGACACCATCCAGCTTCCATCCCCAGCACACTCACACAAGCACAGGCTGCCTGGGCTCCATTTGAGAAACAGAGAGCATGGCCCCACTCAGGAGCAGTGGGGTGGTGTCCACGGATGACTTCCTTTCAACAGCCGCAGACACTGCCCATGGATCATGAAGCAGGAGCATGCTCATCCATTACAAAATTTTATACCCCATTACCCTCTTTCTCATCTCTCCCTCTCTCTTCCTACCCCTCTTCCTACACCCTGCTTTTTGGAACTAAGATTATGACAGCACCACTCTTCATAGCAAGGAAGACCACTGTCAAGGTCACGAGGCCCAGGATGAGCATCCAGCACTACCTGAGCTGACCACTGCTCCCAATCATTTCACACCAGACGCTTCTTTCTTGTCTTTGGACGTCAGAGAGGAAGAAATCATTACTAATCCAATCTGAGTGCCAAGTAGTCACCATCAACATGAAGCAGAAACATGAGTCCCAATGGAAATACATTACTGATCACTATAACCTAATGAACACCAGAATTGAACCCACATGGAGACATTTATTCTTTCACTCACAATGAGTGAGATTTCGCTATATTGAAGGAGTACTAAGAACGGCGTTTAAAGAAAGAAGTTATGCGAGGAAAGTGAAATATTTTCGTGCTGTCGGTAGTGTGTGAACATTCATTTGATCATTCCATTCTGTGATCTTTTCATAGCGACTGTTGGATCATATAACCGCCCAGCAAACAAGTCTCTTCCATGAATTCTGTTTCCCTCTTGGGCCATATGCCAAGAATAACAGATTGAACTTTCACTCCAAGTCTGAAAAGTTTCCTTTTACTGACTAGAGTTCAACCCCAGTCTATCATCCTAAACTAACTGATAAAGCAATCCTTTGATGCTGTCCTTTGAACAAGTTGTGTAAGCTAAAACTCAGTGAGAAAGAAAAAAGCAGCGTATAAAAGAAGCTTTTGAGTTGGCAGCTATGCTAATTCTTAATTGCAGACATAGTACAAACATTTCACACCTTAAGGTTGCAATAACAAGACCCACAAAACTTCAAACAAAGAGGCAGATATTTCTGAGTTCATTCCTTCATCTCACACAAAAACCTAAGCAGCCATATGTTACCTTATTTTTCCTGAGAGCTATGATTTATGTACATTCCATTTTCCCCTGAATCTGGAAGCAATTACCCCTGAATATGAATGTGAAGGCAATAGAGGAGGGAGGGTAGGAAGTGCCGTGTTCACCCAGAACAGTGTTTACATCCCTGGCACTCTGAATATACTCCTAATATAGGGTGTGGCTGTTTATGTTGCAACTATTTATTTAAATCTGCTTATTTGTTTATTGCTTCCATGAACCATACGCTAAATTACCAGCCAGGAAAATGTGTGTGAGCCCTTGGCAAAAGAGAGGCAACAACAACAACAACAACAAAAAAAAAAAAAAAGAGGAAGAGGAAGAGGAAGAAATAGAAATATTTTGATAGATATTTATTTTAACAAAATTATTGAAATAATCACTACAGGAAAAACTCAGTACTTTGTTGGACTTCCTTCTATTTAGTTTAGTGTTATTTGGGTTTGAATTGTATTAGGATGGGAAAGGGCCACAGTAACCTTTTCATTGCCTAGAGCTTTTCAAGGAATTGACCTGGCCCTCCCACTCACTTCCTAGAAAAGAGGGAGCCTCCAGTGTTAATCTTGGGTAAAAACATTCAAGAATGGGTCCTGAGCCAGAGTACCACCTGGCACACAATAGGAGTTCAACTGTGAAAGGACAGGTATTGTTATCCCTAGTACTTAGTACGGCTTTACTCCTTAGTAAGCATCAATATTCAATAATCGATATTCATTGACCTATGACAGTGTGGTGGCAAAGCTTAAGTTTTTCTCCTAGAAAGCCAAGTGAACAACTAAAAAACAAAAGTATTTGCAGATAAATCTATCAGGTTACACATACATACACACACATGCTCATACGCTCTGCAACACACCTTATAACCAGATTTTTCTGAAGCTACGTAGCTGCAGCCTGCTGTTTTTCTTTATACCAGTAAGTTATTTTATTTTCTCCTCCATGTGTTTTGTCTGATTACATTTGTTGTATCTAATGACTTGACCAGATTGAAGAATGATAGCTGTGGGCTTGCATGACTAAAGGTGCCTGCAAGCCAGGCACGGTGGCACGTGCCTGTAATCCCAGCTATTCTGGAGGCTGGGACAGGAGGATCCTTTGAGCCCAGGATTTTGAGATCAGCCTGGGCAACACAGCAAGACTCCATCTCAAGAAACTTTTTAATAGGTGCCAGGAAGTTGAACTAGCTATGTTCCCTGAGGTGGCCCATGAATTGGGGTGTTAGGAAAGAATTCAGGGGCAGCAATGGTTAAGTGGAGGGAACATCCTGACCAAACAGTGACAAGCAGCAGCTAGAAATATTGCAAACAGCTATCACAAGGGAGGTCAGAGACGGATCATGGTCTTTCCTGATGGGCCATGGAGCTTGAAAACAGGGACCTGGCAGCAGGCACTATTTAGTCACTCTGAAAAATGGCCAAGGTGTCTGAGATTAAAGAGTACAGCTCATGACAGGTCTGGACTCAAAGATGCATAAAGTGGACAAAATACAGGCAAGACAAATTCTGCTGTCAAGAACCTGCTGGGCTCCTCTCTTGGGGGGCCTAACAGCGCAGCTAGGTTGACAAGGCAGGAATTTAGGCACAAGAGAATTGATAGCCATCTACTAAAACTAGAGTCTGGGGTGGGGACTCTGTGCCATGAACAGGGCAGAAACTCAAGTCAGAACCAAACTGACGCTGGTAGATGCCTTCCGTTCAATCTCCTTCACCTCCCGATTACATCCTGCAATGAGACAGACCAGAGGTGGAGATGTAGGCGCCTCGGCACGTCTTCATTGATTTGCTCCTTCGTTTAGAAAACATCCTGTGGCTGCCACCTCTTGCCAGGCACCAAGAACCAGTGGAGATGACGATGACATAGCCCAGCAGAGAAACAGAAGAGGGAGCACATTTCAATTCTTAGGTGTGTTGCAAGGAAGCCCAGCAGGGAAGGGAGGCCTTCAAAAGATGGATCTAAGAGACGTGGAGAAAAGGAAAATAGGAAAATTAAAACATTTTGAGTTACACTATGTTTTCTCCATAACTTAGGTTTTTCTTTACACATGATAGTCAGTGATTTGATCTTTAATTAGAGTGAAATTACCACTTGCAGTAAATTGTCCTTTCACTATGCTGTGTTTATTTATATTAAACTCTTGAGACCATCGTGAAGGGTGAAACTAACACGGCCAAAACAATGCACGTGGTTTTGATCCCCAAACCTGTTTCTCTCCACCTCCCCATTTCTGTAATGGTACCAATCATTCACTATTTGGACAAACTGAAAACCTAGGAGTCATCCTTGTTTTCTCTCTTGGTCCCATCATTTCTGCTCGCAGCAACCAAACCATCAGCACACTCTTCCATTCAAAGGCTGCTTCCAAAATATATCCTGAAATCATTCACTTCTCTCCATCTGTGTGCCACCTCCTAGCCCAGGACACCCATCTCTTACCTGTGCCATCTCATCAGCTTCCTAACATATCTCCCTGCTCTCACAGCTGCCACTCCCTAAATCCACTCTCTGCCAGAGTAGTCACTTCATTACCTGCCTAAAGGCAGTCAGTGGTGAGCTGCCCCATTTCAAGGCCTGGCTTGGACCTACCTATTCCTGTGTTCTGGTGCCTAATGCCTGTCACACCATGCCTCTCCCTGCTTATCCACTATATCCCAGCATTACACTGCCTGCTTCTTGTTCCTTAATCACCAATCCATTCCCATCTCAGGGTATCTGTACCTTCTAATTACTCTGCCTAGAATGTTCATGTCCAGTCTCTGCATGACTGGCTTCTTCACATGGGTCAACTTGAATTTCCCCTCCTTAAAGAGGTTTGGTTCTACGCCAGGCAAGGTGGCTCATGTATGTAATCCCAGCACTTTGGGAGGCTGAGGTAGGCGGATCACCTGAGGTAGGGAGTTCAAGACCAGCCTGACCAACATGGAGAAACCCTGTCTCTACTAAACATACAAAAATTAGCCGGGCGTGGTAGTGCATGCCTCTAATCCCAGCTACTCTGGAGGCTGAGGCAGGAGAATCGGTTGAACCCGGAAGATGGAGGTTGCGGTGAGCCGAAATCACGCCATTGTACTCCAGCCTGGGCAACAAGAGCCAAACTCCAACTCTCAAAAAAAAAAAAAAAAAAAAAAAGACGTTTTGTTCTTTTAATGTTAAATAAGTGTGATCATAAAAACAACCCTTTTGTTACTGAATTTTAAAATCTTCCTTTATTGTTGTATATATCATTCTGAAGATGGCGTCCATTTTCTCCAGTTAAAAATAAACATAAAGAACAATGGGCTCACTGAAATCTTTCACCTTAGCAAACTGCTCAATTCAGTGGCCAAAATGAAGGCATTTTGACCTCAGGTGTCTTTAGCAGGTTAATTTTGCAAATCTTCCTCTGCTGGAGTTACTGTGGTGGGTGGAGCTCTGCTAAGTTCCAATAGAACCCATCTGGTAGACGTAGCCATTTATCTTTTAAACGACAGACATCTGAAGCACCATGTCGGGGCAGAATCAAGTCCTGGAGTTTGACTTTGCCAATCACTGCATGTTGAACTATGGATTGCAATTTTCTGATTAGCATGTGATAGCAAATTTAACATTTTAATTTCAATGCTTAGAGAAAAATCACAGACCTGGACATACTATTCCTACAGTCAGAGCCACAGAACAAACAGAGATAGAGGTTCAATTCGATGGTACTGTTAAAGGTCTTTACTAAAGAGTATTTCACTCCTCTTGGTGATAATTCCTGCCTCCTCAGAGAAAATGAACCTCTGGCTAACAAACCTAAACTTGGGTGTCCAAGATAAGAGTAAGCACGCTTTATTGGGCCAGAAATCACTTTAAGTGCTTCACGTTCATAATGTCTAACTGTCGCATTATGAAAAGGTCTGCCTCATTTTTTATGTGAGGAAACTGAGGCTAAAGGAACACCCAGTGAGTTGGGGGATGAGCCTGTATTCAAATTATGGTTCGTCCAGCTCTAAGCCCATGACTAGTCCTGCTGCCAACATTGGCCCCCAATCTCTTCAACTAATCAAGCTAGGACTGAGGCTCACCTAACACCACTAGAGAATAAAATGAGTCTTGTAATACGAAGAAAGTGAAACAGAAAAGAGCATAAAAAGAGAAAGGGCAGAGATGGTAATAAAGGAGAAAATTGGCACAAACCCTTATTATTCTTCGAAGTGGAGAGAGTTTATTGGATTTCTAGCAAAATCCACTTTATCTTCTCAATTCAATCAGATTGATAAACCCTCTGAAGATTTATACCATGCTGTCATTGTTTTTCTGACCCACCTGGTAACTGTGATCATGTTCAAACATTAAATGAGAGGAAAATAAATGTGCATTCTTTCTGGAATGACAGACACATATGTTCTCAGCCTGACAAGTCAGATTCAGCTGAAGAAGACACACACCAAAAAATGGATTCGCTTAAATGGGAAAGGGCTGAAATCAGTTCCCAAGCAGCTGCTTTATTTTGAGCAAAGCTGCATGTAATACTAGATGGGATTAAACCTCTCTTTTTCTGATGAGGAGCCAGCCAAATGTTTCCTAGTTTCTAAGTATGTACCCTGGTTAGATCCCAAAGAGGAGCTAAAAGGACCTTCCAAGATATCGTCTGTTGAAGATGTCATTAAAGATTCTCCCTCACCAGACCTTTAGTAATTGGAGAAAAATGTCTCTAGGTGAATTGTCTGAGAATAAATCATTTCGATCTGCAGAGCACTTTAGTCTTTATTTAAGCATTCTGAGGCTTCAGTGAAATTCTTTTCATTTTTTTTTTCAGTCAGGTGCTGATATTTATTGTGGCTTTTAACGGTATGCCAAAAAAGATCCCCCGACCATGTGTGTGCATGTGTGTGTGTGTGTGTGTGTGTGTGTGTGTGTGTGTGTGTGTGTGTGTGTGTGTGTGTGTGTGTGTCTGTCTGACTGAAGATACTGATTAGCTGGTGGTAAAGGGTCTCTTTTCCATAAGAGAATCACAAGAATATTTTGTTTTTAAAGAGTATTGATTTCTTAGGCACAAACATTATTTTTCAGGAGGTAGACTAATAATTTCATGTAAAATTCCTGTGAATCATTTAAGGGACATACAGCCTTTTGTGCCCACTTCACAAATAGGAAGAGAGGCCAGAGAGGCATGACATAACTTTACTGGATTGTAAATTCCAGGCCTCAGAGACTAAGCCAGACCACCAGTCAGCAAGTTCTTACAAACTACGTTTCCTTCCTTAGCTATGTTTTACAACTTTTTAAAAAGACTGCTCTATGTTTTTTCTACATCCCCTCTTTAGCGTATCCTACTAGAAATGACTGTGTTAGTCCATTTTGCATTGCTATACAGGAATACCTGAAGCTGAGTGATTTATAAAGAAACGAGGTTTATACAGAAAGTAATCCCAGCACTTTGGGATGCCAAGGCAGGCGGATCACTTGAGGTGAGGAGTTCAAGACCAGCCTGGTCAACCTAGCAAAACCCCATCTTTATTAAAAATACAAAAATTAGTGGAGCATTGGGGTGCAAGCTTTATAATTCTAGCTACTCAGGAGGCTGAGGCAGGAAAATCGCTTGGACCCAGGAGGTAGAGGTTGCAGTGAGCTGAGATTGTGCCACTGCACCCTAGACTGGGTGACAGAGCAAGACTCTGTCAAAAAAAAAAAAGAAGTGAGGTTTATTTTAGCTCATGGTTCTGCAGTCTGTACAGCAAGCACAGTGCCAGCATCTGCTTCTGATGAGGCCTCAGGAGGCTTACAGTCAGGAGAAGACAAAGGGGAACCAGTGTGTCACATGGTGAGACAGGGAATGAGAGAGAGGGGAAGAAGTGCCAGACTTTTTTACACAACCAGCTTTCACATGACCTAAGAGTTAGAACTCACTCCATCACCAAGGGGATGGTGCTGAGCCATTCATGAGGGACCCACCTCCATGACCCAAACACCTCCCACCACACTCCACCTCCAACACCAGCAATTACAATTAGACACCAGATTTGGAGGTATATTAGTCCATTTTCATGCTGCTGATAAAGACATACCTGAGACTGGGTAATTTATAAAGAAAAAGAGGTTTAATGGACTCACAGTTCCACATGGCTGGGGAGGCCTCACAATCATGGTGGAAGATGAAAGCCATTTCTTACATGGCAGCAGGGAGGAGAGAATGAGAGCCAAGATAAAGGCAAAACTCCTTATAAAACTGTCAGATCTTGTAAGACTTATTCACTACCATGAGAACAGTATGGGGGAAACCACCACCCACGATTCAATTATCTCCCACCAGTTCTCTCCCACAATATGTGGGAATTATGGGAGTTACAATTCAAGATGAGATTTCGGTGGGGACATAGCCAAACCATATCAGGAGGGGACAAATATCCAAACCATATCAATGACCAAGTGTTTAATTTTATATTTGTCTTCAATTCCACAGGGTAAAATTCACTTTTCTCTCATGATCTCCTATTTTGATTTCTGAAGTTTGCTGAAACTTCTGTGAATAAAACATGCTTGTGATTGAGCTTCTGTCAGTGAGGGGGCAGGTGGGTGCTAGAGTGTGCACCAGAGGCCGGTGCTGCTTTAGGAGAAGTCAGGAGGCAGGGATATCCCTTGGTCTTTCCTTGTCACCATCCTTTCTGCTTTTTCCTGTATTCTCACAGCATGAACTACTGACCTTTGGAATGTGAAGGCCTTGCTTCAAGTGAGACCTTGTCTCTACAAGAAATAAACAAAATTATCCAGGCGTGGTTGTGCATGCCTGTAGTCCCAGTTACACGATAGGCTGAGGCAGAAGGATCACTTGAGCCAGGAGAGATTGAGCAGAAGTTGCACTTAGCCAAAATCATACCACTGCACTCCAGCCTGGGAGACAGAGCAAGAACCTGTCTTAAAAAGAAAAAAAAAAAAAGAAGGAAAAGAAAGTAAATGATCCTACTCAAGAAAGTTCCATCTTAGGTTGAAAATCAAAATCAAAGCATGGCAGGAGATGGGCATATTCTAAGACATTTCTTAGCTACTCTGATAATAATCTTTAGAGCACTAAAATATTAGAAAATATCTCTGGTCAGAGATCAATTTGGTGGCTTAGAAACAGACATCCTACCCTTCTCCCAGCATATCTCTTTGTTTTATGAGTGCTGTAGAAACACACGACCTTGCCTTTTGAAAATGTGGCTTATTAATATGTCATCTCATCTGGTTATGTTTTTATATGGGTCACTTTCACCAAGGCTTGCTTCAAAAACTTGGATTGATGGGAATTTTGTTTGTGTGGTTGGTTGGTTGATTGTTTAAGATACATCTTTTCTGCATTACAGGTGCTACAGATAATAGAAATAATTTATTATTGGATCGTACCATGGTTTCATTGCTTACACTAACATAATTTTGCTTGCTTATCAACTGGACTTTATTGGCAGTTATTTAATTAGCTATTATTCTAACACAAATAAGCAATTTTTTAATCATTGCACAGATATTTTACTGAGAAGAAGACAAATTAAACAAAGGAGAAATGAAATACAGCTTTTTAGCAAAAAGAACTGTGTTGGTATCACATGAAGGGAAACAGAACTAGAACACTGATATGGTTTGGCTGTGTCCCCACCCAAATCTCATCTTTTATTGTAGCTCCCATAATCCCCATGTGTTGTGGGAGAGACCTGGTGGGAGGTAATAGAATCATGGGGGTAGGTTTATCCCATGCTGTTCTCCTGATAGTGAATAAATCTCAAGAGATCTGATGGTTTTACGAAGGGCAATTCCCCTGCACATGTCCTCTTGCCTGCTGCCATGTAAGACATATCTTTGCTCCTCCTTCACCTTCTGCCATCATTGTGAGACCTCCCCAGCCATGTGGAACTGTGAGTCCATTAAACCTCTTTTTATTTATAAATTATTCAGTCTTGGATATCTCTTTATTAGCAGCATGAGAACGGACTAATACAAATACATAACTTGATTTTGTCTAGCACTAATCAGCTTTCAGACTAATACAAATACATAACTTGATTTTGTCTAGCACTAATCAGCTTTCAGTGGTGGAGGAGGGAGGATTGGCCTAGGTAAAGGGATTTGCAAAGCCAAACCTGGAGGAGAAAGACTCTTCCCTGAAGCTGTTAGGGTCGTCAAAAAAGGTCAAAACCAAAAATTATGCTAGGCATGAAGTTCAAGAAGCCAAGGAGTTCTGTGATGGAGGATGCTGGCCAGGAAGTGCAGGTTAAGTGAAGCCTTTTAGCTGGAAGTGACTTTATGTTCTACAGCCAGTGTTTATGTGCTAGCTGATGCATGCAGGATGAGAGTGCCTTGTAGGTCAAGGCATCAACTGCAAGTTCTAGGTGAATGTTTTCCAGCTACAGGTCTCTACCCATTAGTGTGGTCATCAAATAAATTCCTGAATAGCAAAAGGTGTTTGTTATTTTCATGAAGTAATAGAATGTGATAGAATACATAGATTAAAATAGAATAAACAGCATTGCACATGGTAAAGGAAGTATCATTTGGGGAAACTCGTGTGTGTTTGTGTGTGTGTGCGTGTGTGTGTGTACCATGGTATAATTTGGTTTTCTTAAATGTTTTTTGTGGGTACATAGTAGATGTATACATTTATGGGGTACGTGAGATGTTTTGATATCATCATACAATGTGAAATAAGCACATCATGGGGAATGGGGTACCCATCCCATCAAGCATTTATCCCTTGAATTACAAACAATCCTATTACACTCTTTACATTATTTTAAAATGTACAATTAAGTTATTATTGACCACAGTCACACTATTGTGCTATCGATGCAATGTAATTTGTATTTCTTAATATATATCAAGGTCAAAAAAAGGCTCTAGAAGCACAACTAGTGTTCCAGATAGACTCTGCCTGCTCTAATCCTCATCATGGCAGGCTTTGAACAGGCAACTTTCAGATATAGTTGGGTCTGTATCCTGAGTTCACTTGGCTCAGTATTCGGTCAGCACCACTACCACCATCCCATCCCACCCACTCCATCCTTGGGGCCATCTTTGGTTGCCTTAAGCCTAGTCAAAGTCATCTTCTTAGGAATCCACATAGCCTCCAGCTCCAGCCTTTCCTGTGAGCCCAATACATACACAAGGCCGTTTAACGAGACTTCTATCCTAATCGGCACCGAAATTCCCAGCCAGTCCTGAAACCTTGCTCTTAAAACCCAGAGTACTTGACAAAATTCCTAACAACCTTCCTAAATATTGCTTGATGTGTCTTCCCAAGGATGTAAACCCTGCCATTTTACTCTGCAGATGAGCCGGAGTCCCATGTTCATCCATATGCTTCCCTCTTGGAATTCTGCCTGTGCCATAATTAGGAACATCACCACTGCTAGAAACTCTGGCTACTATGTCCCCAGGGCAGCCTCAACCCAGCTCTCAACCGAACTATGGATTATAATTACTCATCTGAGCTTAGCATTGGGATTCCTCTAGAGGAGTGGTTCTCCAAGTGTAGTCCCAGATGAGCAACATCAACATCTCTTGGGAACTTACCAGAAATACAAATTATTGGGCCCACCACAGACCTATTGAATTAGACACTCTGGAGGTATGGCCCAGGCATCTGAGTTTTAACAACTCCTTTAAAGTTTGCACACTAAAATCTTTGGACTATTGTTCTAGGCAAAGACACAGGTACTAGAACATCTATTGATACATGATAACCAAGATAGAACATCTTTTTTTTATTCCCTTACACGGATTGCTATGTGATAGTGTCATGCTCAAATGAAATGTGTTCATTTATTAACTTTATTATGTTAGAATAGGAATCTCCTCACTGCTGTCTTTGTTCTTACAGTTTTACTCGATTGAAATATGAGGACAGTTAAGTAGCGACCTGACTAAATAAAAATGGACCACATAGTAGCAGAACTGTTTTGAGGTTTGCAAGTTTCCATAATGCTAAAAAAAATTCGCTTGTTAAGTTTCACCAGCTAAATTTCTTTCTTCCAGCTGGGACCATTAGTAAAAGACATGTGAACTTCATGAGGCATGTTTTTTTCTCAGGAAAACACAAAACAGTGTTTGCTTTTTTGTTTTGTTTTGTTTTATACTGTCTTAGTCCATTTTCTGTTGTTATAATAGAATACTATAGACTGAGTAATTTATAATAAAAAGAAATGTATGTCTTACAGTTCTGGAGGGTGAAAAGTATAACTTTGAGGGGCCACATCTAGGGAGGTCCTTCTTACTGTCATAACATGACAGAAGACATCACAGGGCGAGAGGAGCAAGCCACCATGTTGGCTTTTATAACAGAGCCACTCTCAGAGATAACCAATCCACTCTTTCAATCACCCATTGATCCATTAATTCATTCATCCAATCACCTTTTATAGGTCTCACCTGGTCCCACCTCTTTAAACCATCACAATGCCAATTAAATTCCAACATGAGTTTTGGAGGGGAAACTCAGGTGATAGTAAAGATGGTTGTAGACACTGGGTTCCTTATCACATGTGTGCATTTTTTAGTTTGCCCATCAGCCATTGCCTTAAAGCCCAGATTACTGCTGCATTTTATAGTACTGTAATTCAAAGGTAAACACTTGAGACAGCAGCATACCTTCATGGAGAACAAACTGTTAATATTTTTTGGTCTATGATGCATTTATCAACTTTCTTTTTTTTTTTTTGAGACGGAGTCTTGCTCTTTTGCCCAGGCCGGAGTGCAATGGCGGGTACTCAGCTCACTGCAAGCTCCGCCTCCCAGGTTCAGGCTGTTCTCCTGCCTCAGCCTCCTGAGTAGCTGGGACTACAGGCACCCGCCACCACGCCCGGCTAATTTTTTGTATTTTTAGTAGAGATGGGGTTTCACCGTGTTAGCCAGGATGGTCTCGATCTCCTGACCTCGTGATCCGCCCACCTCGGCCTCCCAAGGTGCTAGGATTACAGGCGTGAGCCACCGCGCCAGGCCGAACTTTCTTTTTTTTCTTTTTTCTTTTTTTTTCTTTTTTTATTTTTTTAAATTATTATTATACTTTAAGTTTTAGGGTACATGTGCACAATGTGCAGGTTAGTTACATATGTATACATGTGCCATGCTGGTGTGCTGCACCCATTAACTCGTCATTTAGCATTGGGTATATCTCCTAATGCTATCCCTTCCCCCTGCCCCCACCCCATAAAGAAACAGCTCCTTCCAGGAATTAGCCTACTTCTTTATTAATCCTTAGCCTTCCAAACCCAAGCACGGATGTGTCTGTGTACACTGACAGTTACACACATACACACATACCCACCAACTCTGGTGTTTTTGCTTCCATAGACTGGACACACTGATTAGGCAGAGAGTAGAAACTACAAATCAACCATTACAGATAAACATGGAGTCAGTATTCCTGTGATATGGTTTGGCTCTGCGTCGGCACCCAAATGTCATCTCGAATTGTAATCCCCACGTGTGGAGGGAGGGAGGTGATTGGATCATGGGGGTGGTTTCCCCCTCGCTGTTCTCATGATAGTGAGGGAGTTTTCACGAGAGCTGATGGTTTTATAAATGGCAGTTTCCCCTGGGCGTTTCACTTTCTTCTCTCTCCGGCCACCATGTTAAGAAGGTCCTTGTTTCCCCTTCACCTTCTGTGCCAGATTGTAAATTTCCTGAGGCCTCCCCAGCCTTGTGGAACTGTGAGTCAGTTAAGCCTGTTTCCTTTATAAATTACCCAGTCTTGAGTATTAGGTATTTCTTTAGAGCAGTGTAAAAACAGACTAATACATCCTGAGTTCCATTTGTAGCTCTGTCAATGACTAGCTGTAATGTGCACGTATTTTTCTGGTCTGTCCAGCATCCCATCCTTTGAGGAGTCACCCCTCCACCATTTTGGGAGGGACCTCTCCTTAGACCACACGGTACAGGTGAATTGATATCACCTTCCTGCTGAAGAAGCAGCCATGGCCCAGGCTAGGTCACTCAGGGAACTGAGCCCACACCCTGGGCATGGTGTTTAGGTCAGGAAAGGGTCCCTTCCCCAAACTGAGCCAAATCATAATGTTCCCAGCACTCTTGCAATGAGAAGTGGTTTCTCTTTCTCTGTGATTATAAACACTGAAAGTCACATGCATCTGGAACTCTTGGGGGCCATTGTGCTACTTCCTAGGGAGAGGATGAGAGGTAAGCCGGGCAGAGGAAAGCATCTCCAAGAGGCCTGAAGCCACGGATGCCCAAGGTCCAGTGTATGTCTTTGGCTCCCTAGTTACCCCTGTCAATCTACTCCTCTTTTTCACAAAATCTATTTTGAGTTGGGTTTCGGTCACTTGTAATCAACAGCCTCGCAGAGTTGGCTGGATAGTCCTGTAAAATTGATTTTCTAATTGACGCAATAAATGAGCAAATCATTCTCAATGGCCTTTTTCCAGATCTATGACTAAAAAATATCCTATTCCCTAACTTGTGCAGGTTATTTTCTAATAGAGCAACTAATTTATTTCTCGACCAGTTTTATGTTGCTTAAACAAAATTGAATTTATCCCCCCTTAACTTTCTGCAAAGATGAATTAAGTCCAAATTTATGGATGCTGTGAAGAGAAATTCCCACTCTAGCCTGCTGCAAAACAGTTCAGTGACTGGTGCACAGGCACTGGATTCTGCGAGTCCAGCTGTGTGAGGTTCGTCTTCTTGCCATTGACCTTGTTTTGTAACTGGTACATCAGCCCCTTATTTGGTTCTGGTGAGAGCAAAGGCAAAATGCACTGATCATATTTGCTGACGTATTATGAGCAGTCAGAGCGTAAGAACTGAAGCATTGGCGGCCCTGATAAACCCGAATGAACACAGGAAAAGGTTACATTGCTCTATAAACAGTTTTTATATATAAATGTCACATGAAAGGCTGTGGGATTAAAGATTTATGCCGTGGGGCTGCCTGGAAAACATCACTCGAGCACTGTTGTTCCTTTGGCAGTAGATGTTGTGGCACTTACTGCTTCTTTTATCTGGGCCTCTTTTTCTTAGAACTCTACACTGTCAAAACAGTTCTTTGTTCTTAGTTTATATGTGTAAAATTTTATTAAAAAGAACTGAGGCCATTTTATTTGTTTTATATTTAAAAAAAAACAAAGACCAGAGGCAAATAGGAGACAATGTTAACAAAGTATACTTCTGGGTATTGGGAAACCAGGTGTTTTTTGTACATAAAAATATACTTAGGGCTCTCATGGTTGCACCAAATTATCACTTATAAATAACAAGACTCCAGAAGGATTCATGAATTCATTTTCTGTCCTAATAGTAGCACTTAAAAAAAGTTCTCATAAAATAATATTACACTGAGCCCAGAGATGAAAAATACACCACATTGAGATGAGAATACTTGAAAGCTGCTCAGAACATCAGTTGCTAAACTTGGAATCTACCTCCAAACCTGTTTGAGTGGCAAGGAGCAAAAACTCACCCACCAATTATTAAAAGCAATTTCTTCACCTTTAAGATGAGAATTTAGGTTGTGGGGGAACTAAAACTATCACAGGAAGAATGCTGCAGAAGGCCAATAAAGAAATTTTATGTGCAGAGGAATTTGCCATATATGTGTAAATGGTACAGTTATTTTGCAGATGATATGCATTTTTATTGCTTTAGTTTTATTTGATATTTTCATTATTACTTGCCAGTGCTTAATGGCAAGAAATGGGTTTTTTTGGTAGCATAAAAGCAATAGCTGTGTTCAATTATGCATATTTATTTAATCAATGTTATTAACACAGTGCTTACTCTAGGAATGTAATATTATAATTATACACCAAAGGAATTTTTCAGACAAACTTTCCTTTCATGTCATTTCATATGTCAATTATAGGACAATGTTATTTATTCATGGAATCTGGCATTATAGTCACTCAAAATATATTGTTCTAACCACAGCCTGCTTCAGAGAGATACTGAGACTCCAATGTTCCAAATCTCTCACGGTGATTATCAGATCTGCTCAAAGAAAAGATCCCCCCCAGCCTTACATTCAAATATGGGCAAATAAACACGCATTTAAATGTGTAAGGTAAGTACTATTTTTTTATGATTCCCCAAAGTAAAGTGCCACTTTCATCAAATAGACAAATTGACAATCATAAGTCTTAGTTCAGCAAAAACTTATTATAACATCATGATTTATATTTATTGGTTTTCCATTTTTACAGTCAACCTATAGACACAGAAGAATACAAGAGACTTAATTACATTTACAGAACATGATGTAAATGTTAAAATGGTGACTAACATAAAATGGAAAGACAGAACTGACAGAAGTCAGCAGTCAGAAGAGAGGTTACCTGATGTATAGGAGGCTAATTTCCTCCACCTATGTAGTTAGGAGTCAAAGAAATCCCACCTCAAATTGAGGAATTAAGAAATAAAATCGGCCAGGTGCGGTGGCTCACGCCTGTAATCCCAGCACTTTGGGAGGCCAAGGTGGGCAGATCACGAGGTCAGGAGTTCGAGACCAGCCTGACCAACATGGTGAAATCCCATCTCTACTAAAAATACAAAAATTAGCTGGGCGTGGTGGCACACGCCTATAATCCCAGCTACTCAGGAGGCTGAGGCAGGAGAATCGCATGAACCTGGGAGGCGGAGGTTGCAGTGAGCCGAGATTGCACCACTGTACTCCAGCCTGGGTGACAGAGCTAGACTCTATCTCCAAAAAAAAAAGAGAAAAGAAAAAAGAAAGAAAGAAAATCAAGAAATAGAGATATAAGCATAAGCAAAGTGCATAAAGTAACATGAGTTATCATGAACTAAAACTAACAGAACCTATAAAGAAGAGGTTAAATCAAAAAAGGTCAATATACATAGGACAAATCCTTACCTTTAAGAGCAGAAATCAATGCTGATATATTTGATGAAATGAAGAGAAGTATAAATATATTGCTTTTTGTGACAGTAAAACTATTAAAAAATGAAACCAGAAATGGTAAATCCCCAGTCCTCCCCTTATTTGACCTATCAGCAGAACATTTTCCCTGACACCTGGCCTCTCTGGGCTTTCAGCACACACTCTTCTCCTCTCCATCTTTCCTCTTGCTGCACTTGCTCCTTCACAGTCCTCCTGGCTGCTTCCTCCTCTCTAACTGGTTAATGTCAGGGTGTCCCTGGACCAGTTCTCAGCCCTCTCTTCTTCTCTTTCTGCATTCATTCCCTTGGTAGTGACAGTCTCTTGGCACAGGATCATCTGCATATTTCTCTGAGATGTTGAAAAATGCAACCAGTTGTAATAATTTTAGTTGAAAAATATTTATGAGGCACTTCTGATATCAGAAGCACAGTATGAGGTTCTCAAAGAGTGTTATTCACTAGAACTTTCTGTTATGTAGAAACATTGCATATCTGCACTGTCCAATATGACAGTCACTAGCCACGTGTGACTACTGAGGGCCTAAAATGTGGCTAGTGTGTATATGAGAAACTGAATTTTTAATTTTTTAAAATTTTAACGGCCACATGTGACTAGTGGCTACCATACTGTACAGTACATTTCTAGAGACTTATCTATGAACAAGGAAAAGATCCCACTAAAGAAAAGACAGTTTGAGAATATAGAGGTTAAAAAAATTCTTTATCTCTACTAAAAATGGGCCAAGTTCACTCAACTATATCATGTAAAGATTTTGGAAAACTAGTTCTAATTTTTACTGGCGAAAGATAAAGATAGCCAAATCAACTTTTGTCATTCTTACCATTATTTTGCTTATGATATTAGAATATTAATCCCATTTTTAACTCTGTAAATTTTGGTGGTTAGGGAATACAAAGTTAAGAACTAAACTAAAATCAAGGCACAATAGACTCATTTTAGCCAACTTAAATATTCCATCTTCCTTGGGTTTCAACATTTTCTCTTCAGTTTCAAAGCTCTCACTAGAACTCCTGTTATTTCATCGGTCTCTAATTCTGGGCTTCTTACTCTGATTTTGTTTCCTGATATTTATCACATGCATTGTGAATATCTCCCTGTATCATTGATACTTGCCTTTTATCATGGCAAGACTTCTGGGCTTATAGTCCACTAACAGCTGCAATCATCTCAACTCATTCCTGGCCTGGAAGCGAAATATCTGACATTTCATTCTGATTTACATATCATCATATTAGAATTCCTATTTTTTTATTGCGCATTTTCTCAGGGCAGATTTTCATGTGGTGAATATCTAGGTTTTAGTTGCTTAGTCATTTTGAGTTTTTTTTTAATTTCCTTGTTTAAAAATTTTAAAACTATCTTTAGATGAATAAATGTCTGCTATACTTGCATACTGTTAACTACTCCTGTCTATTTCATATTCCAAAAGCCACACCCACCATTATTTTTAAGACATGCCTCTATCTCTGGACTTCATTCTTGGCAGTGGAGTCTGAGGCTGCTGTGGGACCACAGACATCCATAAGCTTTCTAAGATACCTTTCGTCTGACTGAAAGGGTATTCTAGTTGCCATTTTATTCCTTCCACAGGTTTTTAAAAGTTGTTAACAGCCCAACTTTTGCTTTGGTCTTTAAGCCTTGGAGCAAAGTTTACAGTGAGAGGCCGTGTCTTGCTGGGGTACTGGAACTTGACCTCTGTGGTCAGGCTGTATCTTCATTTAAGAATCTCCTACTGAATGGAGAGATGGTCTGAGAAACTCATGTTTTTCTGAACTAGCAAGTTCTGGGTTTTCTACAGTCCCTTGAAATTCTATTTGCAAACCAGCTGGTCATTTTCTGAGCTCATGATATCATAGAGCTAATATTATATATTAGCTGGCTAAAAGAAGCCAGCCAATACTTCAACATTCTCATAGAAACCATCTTGCCCAAGTCCACAAGTTCATTGGTTACATAGCTACCTTCCAGTTTACCACAGTTACAGAACGTGGGTCATCCCTTTTGCAGGCTGCTATGATGGTTTCTTCAGTATTTTACCAACCTATACCACCACCCAGTCCCACATAATTTAGGTTTTACTTATAGCCAGCATACCACTTGTTAATCCAAATTTCTATATTCATTTGCAATTGGTACAGAAATCTTGCATAACGAACAGCTTTAAAAAACCTCAGTGGTTTGCAATGGATACAGTTTGGATGTCCTCTTCAAATCTCATGTTGAATTATAATCCCCAATGTTGGAGGTGGAACCTAGCGGGAGGTGTTTCAGTCATGGGGGCAAATTCCCCGTGGCTTGGTGCTGTCCTCGCAATAGTGAGTGAGTTATCTCAAGATCTGGTTGTTGTAAAATGCGGCAGCTACCCCCTAGGTCTCTCTTTCTCTTGCTCCTGCTCTGGCCATGTGATGTGCAAGCTCCTGCTTTGCTTTCCACCATGACTGTAAGCTTCCTGAGGTCTCCCTAGAAGCAGATGCCAGCACTATGCTTCCTGTACAGCCTGCAGAACCATGAGCCAATTAAACGTCTTTTCTTAAAAATTACCCAGTCTCAAATATTTCTCTATATCAATGTAAATATGGCCTAACACAGCAACAATAAATATTTATTTAGCTCATGTTATCTGTAGATTGGCTGGGGCAGGATCTGCCTATCCAGGCTGGGGCAGCTCTGCTGGGTGGCTCAGTACTATGTATCTCATTCCCCTCCTGGAACCTGCGGACTAACCTGGTCATGTTCCTTTCATGGAAACAGCAGATGTACAAGAACCCAGGATTTACCGTACAAGAGCATTTTCAGCCTTTGTTGAGTCACAACTGCTAACATCCCATTAGCCAAAGCAAATCACATTCTAAGCCCAAAATCGAGGAGTGGTGAAATACTTTCTATCCACTATGAAGCCAAAGAATGCCATATGGTCAAGTCACATTAAAGGTGCAGGGAAGTTTACTCATTCCATGAAAGTGAGAAGGGAGGAAATATATCTGACAAGAGGTAAATCTCACATACACACATGCACACGCGCACACACACACACACACTTCTTGTTGCTACTTTACTTTCATAATTCCTATATAAGTTAGGCATCTTTTAGTATAAGAAACTAAAATAAATCTGGCTAAGCTAATCACAAAGAAATTCATCAAAAGAGTATGGGGAAATTCATAGAATTTAAAAAAAAAAAATCTGACCATACAGACCTCAGAAAGGATTAGAACCGGAAAACTCAAAAGGTCTGAGTAGCAGAAACTAGTAGGCAGTCTCAGGGGGATTCTGTCATAGAATGGGGACAATTTTCCATCAAGCCACTCAGCTGAGGATTCAAATTCTCAAGAGAGAGAGTCTAATTGAGCAATTCTGCCCAGCCCTGGGCCAGTGAGGGGTCAGGACACTGTCCTACCAAATCTGCAAATAACAAGGAAAATTTGACCCCAAAGGAAAATCAATGTTTCGTTATCAGGAGTTGAGAGGACTGCGTGCTAAGAAGACAAAAACAATGGGTGTGCGCACCAGCTACCTTATGAGCCAATCTATTAGGATTTAAGGACATTAAACTTGTCAAAAGTAGTATATTGTGCAAACCCACTTACATATGTTTATCCAATTAAAATTTGTCTAAAGAAATAAACCTATGTTACCATGCCAGGCACAGTGACTCATGCCTGTAATTCCAGCACTTTGGGAGGCCAAGGCAGGAGGATTGCTTGAGGTCAGGAATTCAAGATCAACCCGGCCAACATAGCAAGACCCCAACTCTATTTAAATTTAATAAAAAAAAATAAAAAAGGAAACAAGCCTATGTTAGTCTAATACACATTGTTTATCAGAGGTCTTGGAATCAGAAGACTTAGACTAAAGTTCCAAGTCTACCTTTTACCACTTGTATGACCATGGGCAAGTCACTGACCCACAATCTTCTCATCATAAAACAAGAAAAACCTGCTTTTTCAATTTCAGTGCATTGCTGTGAGGCTTGAATGTATTCACAGATACATATACAAAAGTGCTTTAAAACATGTAAAGTTACTTCCAGGTGACAGCGACTTTCATGTGTCTCACGACACTGATATCAGTTTACAATTTCTTACAAGACTCATCACCACAACCTCCACAATCTGTACCTATTTATTGTTTCATCTAGAAATGCAGGCAGGTGAGAAAAACTTTTCCTATTTAAGTTAATTAGTTATAATTATAGGAAAAAGACACTTTGAATGTAGTGTCCCCAAAGAATGAAGAAGGGAAGAGGGAATGGTTATTTGTATGCCACTGTTGGAATACAGTCTTAGTGAGGCCTAATGCTGGGGTCTATTACTGTATTCTACTGTCATAAGAAGTACTTATGATACTTCCAGGACAGTATTCCATTAGCACAAGTACTAGGTTGGGAAAGTATTCAACAGTCATACAAGGTGAAGTGGCAGAGGCAGACAAACAGAGAGAGACAGACAAAGAGATAAAGAAATCCTTTTCTGCACTGAAAATTCGAGCTCATATGATCACACCATTGCACTCCAGCCTGGGCAACAGAGCAAGACCCTGTCTACAAAGAAAAAAAGAACAGAAAAGTCAAGTTCAGAGTTGCCCAGTGAATAGCAGAAACTGTATATATGCTAAACAGCATCTTATTTAATTCCATACTTAATGCCTTTCACCCTTTTGTATGTTTTCCATTGGAAAATACTTGCAAAAGGAACAGGAAATAGCAGAATATCCAAACAACCTTCATGTAGTCGGCTGAGGGAGCATAAAATATACAAAAGTGGCTCAGCGAGGCAGCCCTTGAATGATTCGCCCCAGCTGGGGCAACACAGCCTCACTTTCGACAGCAGCTTGAAGTTGATAACTTGAAGACCGCACACAAGGAGCGGGCATCAGCACGCCCCCGGCCCCACAAAGAAGCCCTGGTATCTTGAATTCCGCCTTGAAGGTCTAGCCACGCCCACATGCGCACAGAGGGACACTCAGCCCTCACTGCTTAAAGATGGAGCCTCACCGGGCTGCACTTCCTTAACGGGTGGCTTGCTCATTCACGACTGCTACTTTTTACAGTCAGGTCCCAGGTTATGTCTCACTTTGTAACTGATCTCTAGTTGTTCTTCCATTCATGTAGCAGAATAATATTTTTGCAACATTATCTTATTTGGTTTTATCTCATGGTAATTTTCCCCCACACAAGCGAAGAGTAGGCTCAGAATCCCTTGCCCCCGAGGAACTTGGTGTGGCAGAATCTCCTGGGCATGTGTGGCTCCAGGAACTTCCGCCCCTGGGAGATTATGCTGGTGCCTCTGACGTGGACGTCACCGCAGAGGGCTGCTTCTGGGAAGATGGAACAAATCAATGGGGGAAGGAGTTCCCTGAGGGTAGAAAAAGGTTTCCTGAGCTGAGGTAAGAATAAGGGAGAGAGTTATGCGGGCAAAGTCCTGAGTGCGTCTCAGGAAGAATGCCTCCCACACAGACACACAGACACACATGGTCACACAGACCCAGACACACATGGTCACACAGACAGACACACATAGACAGATAGAGACATATATGGTCATAGCAACACACATGGATACATATACACAAGCACAGAGATATATATAAACACAAATATACAGCTAGACACAGAGACACACAGACACAGACACACATGCACATTCAAACATATTTATACAAATGGCACACACAGACATATATGGAAAGACATAGATACACACATGGACATATATACATGAGCACACATACAGATAGACATGGACACACATACACACGGACACATATATAGGCACACAAACACACGGACACAAACACAGATACACCTACAGACACACATGGACACACATATGCAAATAGCCACAGACACGGATACCCATGGACACCCAGGACAAACACACAAGGACATACACATGAAAACACTCTCCTCTCCTGTTCTAATTGTTGGACAGGCCCTTGTGGGCTGTGTCCAGGTGACAGGGCCATGGGAAGCCTCACTGAAATCCCCATGTTCCAGCCTGGCATCAAGGTTACACTCCCTCAGTTATTAGACTTAAAGAGGCCCAAAAGGAAAAGAATAAGATGATCACAATCCATGGGCAATCAAGGACCAGGCAGCCCATGCAAGTCCCAGAGGATATCACAATGAATAGAGGAATAGATGAGCTCATTGTCCCTTGATCCCAACACCTTGCTATTGTACCAGAAGAGAGAGAGGGAAGCTTTAGATTATTCGAAGTAAAGTTTCCATCATACCAGCAGAATAAAACTGGAAACAAATTAAACTGAGTTCTAGAAAAAATAAAATCAAATTTTGTGCATACCAAGGCTTGTGGACTGAGATCCATACCAGCTATCTGTGTACATTTTTGTCTCCTGATTAAATTGTGAGTTCCCAGAATATGCCTGACAGGTATTGTTTCCTCTAGTATTCTTGCAGCAGAGCTTGTCAGATGTGACTGTTCACTTGAATCACTTAGATCTAGTTAAAACACAGATTCTGATTCAGTAAAGCTAAGGTAGGGTCCAAGATTCTTCATTTTCAACAAGTCCCCAGATGTTGCTGATCCTGAGTAGCAAGGCCACAGAGATTCATAGTGATCTGCCCGTGTACTAGATGCTGGGGTGAGGGGAAGAACAAACACATAAATAGAAAATGGATCCTGAAAAAATTGAAGAATTGTGGAAGTGTCCTGACTCTATTCATCATTCATGTTTCTACCTTTAGGCTCAGCTGGAATAGGAGAGATGGAAGGTACAACACATGTAGAATACTATGCTAAATGAATTGACATTAAAACGATCAATTATCTTCTAGTTAATACCATTTCTTCAGTGAACCAATATTTATTAAATATATAAGTGTGCATGCTAGGGATGTCAGAAAATTGTGATTTTTTTTTTTTAGACAGAGTCTCACTCTGTCACCCAGGCTGGAGTGCAGTGGCACCATCTCAGCTCACTGCAACCTCCGCCTCCTGGAATCAAGCAATTCTTCTGCCTCAGCCTCCCTAGTAGCTGGGATTACAGGTGTGCGCTACTATACCCAGCTAATTTTTGAATTTTTAGTAGAGACAGGGTTTTGCCATGTTGGCCAGGCTGATATCAAACCCATGACCTCAAGTGATCCATCCACCTCGGCCTCCCAAAGTGCTGGAATTACAGGCATGAGCCACCGTGTCCAGCCAGGTTAATTAACTCTTTGTGCACATACCCAGAATTACACCGAGATAGACACACCTGGATACATATCCAGATTGACACATATAGATGCACAGACACACATGGACACACATGTTGGGCACATGTTATCCCACTGGGTCCATAAAAGAACTACTTTTATAAGTGAGAATACTGAGGGCCATGGTGATAGTGACTAATCTAAAGCCAGACAGTCAGCAAAAGACAAGGAATGGATTTGAACCTGATTTTCTTTTATGTTCTATTCTCTTCCCAATATCCTAATGAACCAAACTTGCTATAAAGCATTATTATAAGTGATTGTTAGGCCTTTAATTCAGGCCACAGTATTTTATTGCTCGATGGGAACTGGCAAAAAGAGATTCTTACCTTATTGGTCAAAAAGATCATTTTTATTTATGAAAAAGACGTTCACAGGGTGATTGCTCATCAGAAGGCATCTGATTTCCATCTGGAAAACAGGCAACAATCTCATATGTGATTCAGTCTAAATATCCTTCTTTATTTCAAATTCTTTCTGGATTTATTTGCCTTTCATGAAAGGCAGACTTACTGTCCCAATGGTTATTACTATATCACTGAAGACATTATAAGTGCTCAGAGAGGGAACTTCTAACAAAATGAGGAAAATCAATTTATAAAAAATGTATAGAATTAATAATTCTGGTGGTTCGTTCATGCATCTTCTAACTGTTTGCAAAGAAATTTCTCTCGAACTCTACAATTAAATTGTAAATGATTTCTAGAGTAAAACTGATTATGTCATCTTTCAGACAAAATTCTTAAAACTGACATACTGCCCTAGGGTTGGAGAAATGTCAGGGAGCTTAGGGGAGAAACACAGGTGAAGTAAGTCCATAGTACTGCACCTGAGGCCCTCATTAAATTGTGAGTTGCATGATTAAGAGACCACGTAATGTTTCTCCCGCTATACCTGGAATTTCTCTTCAACATAATATACTTAATTTAGCCAACACAGTGCCACATTTAGACAGAGGTAAAGAAATATACACATTAAATGAATGCTGCAGCATGCATACAAAATTCAATTAGTCTTGGCTGGGTGCAGCAGCTCATGCCTGTAATCCCAGCACTTTGGGAGGCCAAGGCGAGTGGTTCACCTGAGTTCAGAAGTTCCAGACCAGCCTGGGCAACATGTTGAAACCCTGTCTCTACTAAGAATGCAAAAATTAACTGGGCATGGTGACATGCCCCTGTAATCCCAGCTACTTGGGAGACTGAGGCAGGAGAATTGCTTGAACCCAGGAGGCAGAGGCTACAGTGAGCCAAGATCGCACCACTGCACTCCAGCCTGAGCGACAGAGAGGTTAAAAAAAAAAGAAAAAGAAAAAGAAACACACCACAAAATTCAATTAGTCTTGTAATTGCTTCAACGTAGTAGCAATGCAGCTAGTTTGGGGTGATTGTCACAAGGCAGAAACAACCTTGATACCCATCTGCCAGAACCAGGAAACCTTGATTTGTCCTGCACAGCCCTGGTTCCCACTGTCGAGCCAACACAACCATTAATAGGTCTTCTCTTCACTTTCAAATGTGTCCCCATTCGGACAAATTATATAGTCACTTTATTTCTGAGTGACTTTCATTTCTGCACAAACATCACTGTTTGCTAATTTGGTGATTACGCTGGGAATCCTGCCATGCAGAGAAGAGTGATGAGTATAGATCCAAGTGTCTCTAGATTAAAGAAAGCATGGAGTAAATCAATAGTAACAATAACACCACCTTAGATCTCCATCACAAATATCTGAGGAGACATGAAGTTTTAAAAAACTTTTCTAATTAATTTCTTACAGAGGGGCAAATGCAGTTATTATCACCACATGACAGGTGAAATCAAGCAAAGTTAGTTAAAAAGTATCTGACCACCTCCTACTTGATGATGAGCATAATTATAGGTGACTGGGCATGAAAGCACCTAAAAATAAAACATATTGTTCTATCCTCAAGGTGCTTGGAACCTATGGTGGGAAAGCCCAGGCCAGTGAAGAAAAAGTAAGAAGTACTAAATGACAGGTACAGACTATTATGCCCAAGTGTTGAAAGATCCCTCTCCAGGTTACGTAAGAAATATGTGTCAGGGTTAAGAATAGAGGGAGTAGAAAGAAAATAAACATTTATCAAGCACATACTATAAGCTGTATATCTATGCACTAGCTTTATGTCTTATCTCACTTAATTCTCATTACAAGCCCTAGAAACTGACTCTTAAGGGAAGGAACTGGCCTGAGGTCACCCGGAGTCCACTCCAGACAACAGAGTCCAAAGCCTGTGTTCCCTCCCCTGCGCTATTTAAATTGCCTTCATTTTTCATATCCCAGGGCAAACAGAGGCCAATAACAGGAATCCATCAATTGTCTATACTCAGGAGAAATCAATTCAAAATTGTACAAAATGTAATACCAAAAAAAAAATTAAAATCAGATTTTTTTGAACTGTAAAAAAAAAAAAGAAAGAAGACTGCTACACCACATTTCCCTCATTCAATTTTAAAAGCAAATTCCCACACAGTTGCATATGATTAAGGAAAGAAAGGGGAAAAAAAAGTGGGGGGATTGTGTAAAAAGACATAGTGATTCAAGAAGTGTTTGTCGAGCACGTCATGTTGAATTCCCTAGGAAGACTACCCTATGGAATATATTACCATCTATTTGCTCTTCTCCTAATGCTAATCAGAACAAAATCCCCTATTCTGTGCTGCCATCATTGTGTAGTAGGGTCAGGAGTTGCTGAGCTGCTGCTGAAGGCTTCAAAGCCTTTATCCTGTTATTGATTCAACTCCCCACACCTCAATTTATCAGATACTTTGCAGTTGCAAAGCAAGATGCTGGATGGAGAAAGGGAGTTGGGAGGAGAGTTGAGACACGATTCCTGCCCACTTGTACTATCCAGCAGGAAAGCAGAACCAGTGTGTATACAAGAGAAGTCACAATGCAGTGAACCGGGAGTGAGGTAAATCATGTGCCCTGAAGACACGAGTGCCCAGTCACAAAGAACTCCCCTCTCCCTTTCTCTCCCACAGATGAGCATGAATGTTCTTATTGAAACAGGGCAGCCAACACCGTCTATGACTTCTTCACTGGTTTGTTATAAGAATGTAATTTTTTAATGAAATAAAATCACTGAAAGTGCACTTCGAAAACTCTAGTATACAAATGAAACGTATTATTTTTAAAGAAAACTGGGGCCCACTGTTTAATGCAAATCCACACTGTCCTGCTAAATGATGAATCAAACAGGCTAACGTGCATCTGCTGAGAACTGCGAGTGCACTTGGAGTCTTGGGTTCCTCCCATCTCTGCAGCCTCCCTGCCTGGTCTCTGTCCATTCTCCTCTTGCAGCCCAGCCAAGGCCCTTTTTCACACTGAACTGCCTTCTCCGATGATCTCATGCACACTCATGCTTCAATTCTCTGTTGACCCGAAGTTATGCCTCCAGCCCAGACGTCTCTGAACTCCAGACTCATACATTTCCTGCCTAGTGGAGATTTCCACTTAGAAGTCTCTAAAGCCTGTCCAAAAGGAACTCTCTATCTTCCTTCTCCTCCAAACAATATGTCCATTTCCCATGTTCCCATTCTCAGTGAGTGCCGATTGTCGTTTACTAGTTACCCAAGTCAGAACATGGCCATTGACTCGGCACCTCCTGCCTCTTCGCCCTCTATCCAGAATTTTCTTCTTTTACTTAGCTGGTTTAGGATATAACATAAAAGGGGGGGAGGTTGGAAGATAACATTTCCTGTGCACACTTACTCATCATGTTCCCTCATGATTAAATGTTCATTTCTGATTTTGGTATTCTAAGGATATCTTTTGTTTCTATAAAGAGAACAAACAACATTGAGCTCTATACAGACAAGCATTTTCCTCATTGGGGTCCCTGAAATGTTATTTCTAAATGATTTTAATAGGAGATGTTTCTTTAAAAAATAAAAACGTGGAAGTGGTTCCAACGTTAAATTGTATATTGATTATGTTTCCAGGCCTGCCCCTTCACCTCTGGTTCCCAGGATTTGGGCTTCTAGGCAAATGCTATCTTTTTTTTTCTTTTCTTTTCTTTTTTTTTTTTTTTTTTTTTCTGAGACAGGGTCTCACTCTGTCACCCAGATTAGAGTGAAGTAGCACGATCACAACTCACTACAGCCTTGACCTCCTGGGCTCCAGCTATCCTCCCACCTCAGCCTCCTGAGTAGCTGGAACCACAGGAGCGTGCCACCACACCTGGCTAATTTTTGTTGTTTTTGCAGAGACAGGGTTTTGCCATGCTGCCCAGGCTGGTCTTAAATTCCTGGGCTCAAGCAATCTGCCTGCCTTGGCCTCCCAAAGTGCTGGGATTTACAGGCATGAGCCACTGTGCCCGGCCACCAAATGGGATTATCACTCTGGCCCCAAGAAATGAACAAGATGATTCCATCTGCTTAGAACACACTGACAGTATAATTTGTGTACAAATATGATGTTTGAATTTAAGATGGTGACTTGTCTTTTGCTGCTGTTGGGCTTGCTTGCTTTTTGATATACCTGAGCGAATCATGAGCTAGATGAGTCTATGCACCCTAGCTTGTATGAGCTTGGCTATTTTCATTGGCAGCCCTGACTCTACCAGTCTGTCCTGCCAAAGGATGAGGCCTCAGGTCCTTTCCCAAAAACAGCCTGATGTAGCAGGACCCACAACTGTTGCTGTTGCTCCACTGGGACCTGCCGCCATACTGGCTATCCCCACCCTACACCCGGTGAAGTATTATACATTAAATGCAGACGTGGCTGGCTCCACCTGCCAGCACCATGCACGTTACCCTGCCCAAGGTCTGAAAGTAGCGACCCTTCCCCTCTCCAGAGGTGAACTTTCCCTTTACCACCAGTAGGTGTAGGGGTGCTAACGGCAGCCACAAAGTTTGCTGTACTTTTACTCTTATTTTGTGAGTTTGTATTCTCTGAGAGAGGCCCAATCAGTTGAAGGAAAAGTACCAATCCTTTGTTCCCTCTTTGGTATGGGCGCTTAACCAGTCTAAAGCACAAGAGAACCCTACATAATTGAGCCTCATTGCAGAGCCACAGCACGCAGCAGCACAGCCATGTATCTGAGGAGTCCTGCTGCCAGGAACCTGCTTGCTTTCCTTTAATCTAGTTTCCCAAACTATTTTGAACATGGAACACTTTTGGACAACCTGATTTTTAGGGATCTGTGTTGATAAAGACTGGCAAAAGTCCTGGGGGCTTTGGAAGGAGCTCATGCGGCAGGATGCTCTGGGTGAGCCCAGACTGATTTAAGCTTTCAGTTGGGTCAGAACAGGTGGCCTAGGAAGGGTTACTTGTGTCCCTTGGCATGAAATAATCTGCATGTGAGCTCCAGATCCTGTGCTGGTAACGTGGATGGAGTTGGTGCAGGAGAACCTGAAAGGAGGAAGGGAACAGAGGGCAGAGAGGCCAGAAGGAACAGTGTGGAATCTGCCTCCTCCTGCCACCCCTACCCTTCCTACGCACCTTCCGTGGCCTCCAGCTTGAACACCTGGACAGAGAAAGCTCGAGTAGCTCTGAAAACCATGACACGGTAGCTGCATAAGACTGTGAACACAGTGGGGGCCACTTGGGGCCCAGAGCAATACTGAGTTGAAAAGAGAAACATTCTGTTGCCCAGGCTGGAGTGCGGTGGCGCGATCTCGGTTCATTGCAAGCTCCGCCTCCCGGGTTCACGCCATTGTCCTGCCTCAGCCTCCAGAGGAGCTGGGACTACAGGTGCCCACCACCACACCTGGCTAATTTTTGTATTTTTAGTAGAGACAGGGTTCACTGTGTTAACCAGGATGGTCTCAATCTCCTGACCTTGTGATCCACCTGCCTGGGCCTCCCAAATCATGCTGGGATTACAGGCATGAGCCACCACACTGGGCCGAAACATTCTTTTTTTTAAATTTCAACTTTTATTTTAGATACAGGGGGTACATGTGCAGGTTTGTTACATGGGAATATTATGTGATGCTGAGGTTTGGGTATGGATCCCACTACCCAAGTAGTGAGCAAAGTACCCAGTAGGGAGTTACCCACCCACACCCCCCTTTTTTCCTCCTCCCTCCAGTAGTCCACGTGTCTATTGTTCCTATATTTATGTCCATGTGTGCTAAATATTTAGCTCCCACTTACAAGTGAGAACATAGGGTATTTGGTTTTCTGTTCCTGTGTTAATTCACTTAGGATTATCGCCTCCGGCTGTATCCATGTTGCTATAAAGGACATGATTTCATTCCTTTTTATGGTTGTTTAGTATTCCGTCATGTATATGTGCCACATTTTCTTTATACAATCTACCACTGATGGGCACCTGGGTTGATTCCACGTCTTTACTATTGTAAATAGTGGAGCAATGAACATACAAGTGCATGTGTCTTTTAGGTAGAATGATTTAGTTTCCTTTGAGTATATGCCCAATAATGAGATTGCTGGGTCAAATGGTAGCTCTCTTTTAAGTTCTTTGAGAAATCTTCAGACTGTTTTCCACAGTGGCTGAACTAACTTACATTCCCACCAGCAGCGTATAAGTGTTCCCTTCTTTTTGCAGTCTCATCGGCATCTGTTGTTTTTGGACTTTGAAGTGATAGCCATGCTGACTGGTGTGAGGTGGTATTTCACTGTGGTTTTGATCTGTATTTCTCTGATTGAGAGGTGACAGTGTGCTGGCAGCCCTCGCAGCCCTTGCTTGCTCTTGGTGCCTCCTCGACCTCCGTGCCCATTCTGGCCGCACTTGAGGAGCCCTTCAGCCCGCCGCTGCACCCTGGGAGCCCTTCTCTGGGCTGGCCGAGGCCAGAGCCAGCTCCCTCGGCTTGCAGGGAGGTGTGGAGGGAGAGGCACGGGCGGGAACTGGGGCTGCGCACGGCACTTGCAGGCCAGCTAGAGTTCTGGGTGGGCATGGGCTTCGCGGGCCCCACACTCGGAGCGGCTGGCCAGCCCTGCCAGCCCCGGGCAATGAAGGGCTTAGCACCTGGGCCAGCAGATGCGGAGGGTGTGCCGGGTCCCCCAGCAGTGCTGGCCCACCGGTGCTGCACTTGATTTCTCGCCAGGCCTTAGCTGCCTCCCCGAGGGGCAGGGCTCAGGACCTGCAGCCTGCCATGCCTGAGCCTCCCCTCCTCACCCCACCATGGGCTCCTGCACTGCCTGAGCCTCCCCGACTAGCGCTGCCCCCTGCTCCACAGTGCCAATCCCATCAACCGCCCAAGGGCTGAGGAGTGTGAGCAAACGGCGCCAGACTGGCAGGCAGCTCCACCTGCTGCCCAGGTGTGAGATCCACTGGGTGAATGAAGCCAGCTGGGCTCCTGAGTCTAGTAGGGACTTGGAGAACCTTTATGTCTAGCTAAGGGTTGTAAATACACCAATCAGCACTCTCTATCTAGCTCAAGGTTTGTAAACACACCAATCAGCACCCTGTGTCTAGCTCAGGGTTTGTGGATGCACCAATCGGCACTCTGTATCTAGCTAATCTGGTGGGGACTTGGAAAATCTTTATGTCTAGCGGAGGGATTGTAAATACACCAATCGGCACTCTGTATCTAGCTCAAGGTTTGTAAATGCACCAATCAGCACTCTGTGTCTAGCTCAGGGTTTGTAAATACACCAATCAGTACTCTGTATCTAGCTAATCTAGTGGGGAAGGGGAGAACTTTTGTGTCTAGCTCAGGGATGGTAAACGCACCTATCAGCACCCTGTCAAAATGGACCAATCAGCTCTCTGTAAAACAGACCAATCAGCTCTCTGTAAAACGGACCAATCAGCAGGATGTGGGTGGGGCCAGATAAGAGAATGAAAGCAGGCTGCCCCAGCCAGGGGCAGCCTGCTTTGGTCCCTTTCCACACTGTGGAGGCTTTGTTCTTCACTTCTGAAGCCAGCGAGACCACGAACCCACCAGAAGGAAGAAACTCCGAACACATCCAAACATCAGAAGGAACAAACTCCGGACATGTCCGCTGCCTTTAAGAACTGTAATACTCACCGTGAGGGTCCACGGCCTCATTCTTGAAATCGGTGAGACCAAGAACCCACCAATTCCGGACACATGATGATTACTGATGCTGAGCAATTTTTCATGTTTTTTGACTACTTGTATGTCCTTTTTGAGAAGTGTCTGTTCATGTCCTTTGCCCATTTTTAATGAGGTTGTTTTTTACTTGTTGATTTGCTCAAGTTGCCTATAGATTCTGCATATTTCGCCTTTATCAGATGCATAGTTTGCGAATATCTTCCCCCATTTGGTAGGTTGTCTGTTTAATCTGCTGATACTCTGTTTTGCCACTTCATCTCCCATCCCCGTTTTCTGGCCACAAACTGCAGCATAACTTTGGCCCCAGAGCTAAAAAATAACAGCCTTTCCAGGGCAGCAGCAGCTGAAGAACCAGTAGAGGACCAGGCCAAGGTGTCCAGAGGGGAAGACAGATCCAGACTTGTCACTGAGCAGAGGAAAGACATCAGATGCAGGAGCATGGAAGGGTAAAACCACCACCATTAGGCCTTACTGTGCCTGTGATTACACCCAGAGGCTGGGGAGCCCCCAGCACTCTGACTCTATTCCCTTTACTTTTAACTTTCTGGTTTCCTCCTTCCCTTTTTCCCCAGGCCGCACTTTCCCCTCCCTCACAGTCTCTCTGGAACAATCAGATTCAAGAAGGAGGTAACTGACAGGCAGGGCCTTTTCTATTTTATTCAGGCAACTCAGTGGGTGGTGGTGTCAAGGCCCCCCATGGGGTTACTGTACATGAAACAAGTCCATAAAACAAACGGTCAAACTCGGGTCGGGGCTGTTGCTAGTAAAGGGAGTTCCCGTTGTCTTAAATCACCCCGGATTGTTTACTGCAAAAGGCAGTGGTTAATCTGAAACACAGACAGAAATAACTGCAGCCTTGTGCCTCTGCATGTCTTGGCTGAGCCCAACTTTTGCATTCTAAGCACTGGAAGTACCAAGTGGCCAGGATGGCTGGAAGCCAAAAAGTAATGTTTCCTTTTGCTGTGTTGAAAAAGGCATTCAGGAAAACAATTGAGCACAATAAGGGCCTTCCTGTTCCGGCAAGCAGGCAGCCGTGTGAACCACCCAGCAAACGTGGAGTGAGTCATCCTGGTGCACTGTAAGCTTCCTTCGCCTTTGTCAATAAGCTCGCTCAGAGGCAGCTGTGGGGAGCATGCAGAACACAACCCCAGCAGGCTGCAGTACTGCGAATTGGTCCCCTAGATTAGCATTTCCAAAATCTATTTCTCCCATCTCTCCAGGCACCGCAGGTTTCCCCCCAACAAAGTCAGCGTTTACACAGGGAAATGTCACAAACACATTTGTTTGGGAAAGGCATCGGCCATGCGTCTCCCTCCAGCCGGGAAGTCAGTTCTGCAAGGGAAGTCTCACTGAGGCTTGCTCTTAAAACATTCAAAATGCCTAAATTTCATGGGCTTTTCATTATGTGGTGTACACAAACTATGCTGACTAACATGCACTTGGCTAATTGTAGCTGCCCATAAGGGGCAAATCACAATGATTGAGTTCAAATGAAACCAGCTATGTACAAAATTGATTAGAATGAGACAGGAAAGAGATAACACCTTAAAATGTGTTTTGACCTTAAATATTTCAGGCAATGAGACTGAAATACTACGTTGTACTGAGATGTCCTGGGTCACTGAGAAGGACCTGGAGAGATGTAGGATGGTCAATGATTCCTTGACAGTGGTAAAGATGGAGCATGCTCTCTCTCTTTTCCTTTCCCTTTCTCTCAATCTTTCTCCCTTTCTTTTTGCCTCTCTCCCGTACTTCTAGGGTATTCGGTTTTGCCATGAATGGATCTAAAGTCTAAAAGATCTTTCAGAGCATGACCCAGTAGAGATGGTAGACTTGACATCATTCTTCATAACCTGTTCCAGGACCCCACCTACAATGCTGCTTAAACCAGAGTTAGAATGACTGACATTAAGTTTTAAGCATCCATTTTGCCTGCTCAAAAAGAGTTGCCACTAGCCATTCATGTTTTAATACAGCGAGACAATCTATTTAGGTAAGAGACAGTACGCTGGTATAGTATTTTGGAACGACTGTGAGTTTTGAGTCAAATGACACTGTTTGGGCCTGAACTGTTCTGTTTTCTAGATTTACCACCTGGAGAAGTCATCTGACTTCACTGTGCCTCAGTTTCCTCATCTTAGAATGGGGATAATAATGTCTGCCTCACAGAATTGCTATGAGGATTAAATGAGATGACCTAGCTAATTTTACTTAGTCTTACCCAGAGCCCAATAAAAGTAATTAGTAATACTAGTACTACTACTACCATTACTACTACTACAAACACCAATAAACTAATTAAATAGCCATTGAACTAATTATTTTAATTGAAGGTCTAATAAACCGGGCTTGGCTGAGCTAAAAGCATATTGTCACCCCTTAAAAAGGTATAGCCTCTCTCTTCTGCCAAACTGAAACTAGGCTTCTTAGGGGAAGATGTTTTTGATGAAGGATGAAGGTGATTTGTCAGTTGAAGAGTAGTATCATTTTGCAATCATAGTAGAAAATATTTCAAAAACATGTGAGGTTGTAGGAGAGTAAAGCTACCAGATTTCTCCAAAAAAATTGTTGATCATTGCAATTGATACATAGTTAGTAGAAATTCACATTTAAAACGCATTTAAGTTTCAACTAAACAAATCAGGTGAAGCAAACGAAAACATTAATTTGTATTACACTAAAATGTCTGCCAGATTTGTGCACTAACCGGATTAGGCTTATAATTAGAGGAAATTCTAGGCTATGTATTCTCTTCACTCAATATGAAGCTATCTAAAAAACAAATACACTTGAAAATCCATTCTTACCAGTCAGGTGGCAGCCACTTGCACATCTCAATCAGTCAATAAGAAAACATTTTAAACTGAGCTATTCTGAAGAAGCTCAGACATTCTTAAAGTTAAGACACATCTCATTTCCCAGCCACAATCTGCATCCCTAAGACAGATGCAGTTTTGATCCCAACAGTTCCATGAAAGAAACATTTCCACAAAGTCAAGAAAACCCAAACTTCAGCAAGATTTTGGCAGTATGGCCAGAAATTTAAGAATAATTCTGGTTAATATACCCAAAGTTTTTACCAGTGGTCTTGGTGAGCATGGTCCATTTTCAGCTCAGTCAGATCTTTGGGAAACTGAACCACAGAAATAACGTTGATGCTGAGTAACTCAGACACATCCCGTGGTTTTGTGCTTCAAAGGTAGCCACAAATTCTTAAGATATGATTCATAGTCATCAAAATCCATGAATCTCCTGTGAAATTGTTCTTTCACTTCCACTAAACAGCTCTGTAATTCTTCAAATCTGTGATGCCATTGAGGTCAAGGAAGTTCAACAGTAAATTATGAATGCAGTAGGAAATGAGAGTAGTTATTAACTGCTTGACCAGTTGGCCAGTTAGAACCTGCGTTTCCTTGAACAAGGAAAAGAGAGAAGTCAGGGTTCATGGAAGAGCTACTGAAACAGATATTCAAAGCCCACGGACTTATGTCATCCAGGATTCTATGCCAAAATTTGAAAATCGTATCAAACAACCTAAGTCTATACATATGCCAGTCAGGAGAATTTAGGAGCTAGGCTACATCAGAAAAAATGCTAGGGAGAAGAAACCTATTGATTCTGCCAGAAGAAATACTCTATTAATTATCTACTCTAAAGCAGGGAACCATAAAAATGCTCAGGGAACCTATATAAGGAATGCCACTCCAGGCATTCCTTATCAGTTAGCTTTTACTATATAAGAAACCACTACAAAACATAGTTGCTTAAAATGGTAGCCATTTATCTAGCTCACAGTTCTTCAGGTTGGTTATAGAACTGTGATCTGTGATCCTCTGGACAGTTCTTCTGGTTTCAGCTGGGTTTATAAATAGGTCTGTGGTTGGCTGCTAGGCCAGTTGAGGTAGGCTGGTCTAGAAGAGTATCAGCTACAATGGCTAGTCTTTATTCCACAGAATCTTTCATCCTCCAAAGGTTAGCCAGGGCTTGTTCATAAATTATCTGAGCAGTGTTCCAAAAGGGAACAAGAAAGGTGCAAGGCCTCTTGGAATCTATGTTCAAAACTAGCACACTGCCATTTCCACCACATTCCATTGCCAAAGCAAGTTACAGAGTCAACTTAGATTCAAGAAGTGGGGAAATCAATTCCACCTATTGATAAGAGGAGTTTCAGAGTCAAATCCAGGCATAAAAAATTGTGGCCACTTTTGCAATCCACCAAAACCCTTCACATGCTTCTTAATGCCCCACTAGCCAAACCAACAAGACAGATCATAGTCAGCATTGACTGAGTGCAGCATTTCTGTTTAAGACAAATCAGAGCAATGGCAAGAATGCCTGATGTTCCTTCATGGCAGCCTTCCCACTATTGGGTACTCTCAAGATGGGAGATAATCTTATTTGCATGAGTAGTAGATAGCTACTACTTCCCAGAGTAGTAGACAGCTGTCCCAAGTAACTTTGACTGTAGTAAAGCTCAGCTTTGTGTCTCTGGGCAAATAACTGGAAGTGGAGGCATGAAGGAAAGCGTAGTTGGAATACCCTGAGCTGAGAGAGCCAGAGGAAAAACACAGGGATCCTGATAAATGAGGACTCGTGCTCCTCTGGGAAACTGGGATTTTCCTTCATGCTTGGTGTAAACTAAAACTACTGTGATAGTTCATTTTACGTGCCAACCTGACTGGGCCATGACATACCTAGATATCTGGTCTAACATTATCCTCAGCATATCTGTGAGGGTGTCTTGGGATGACTTTAACATCTAAAGCAGTGTGCCCTCCCTAACATGTATGGGGCTCATCCAATCCATCAAAGACTTGAATAGAACAAAAGGTTAACTCTCCCCCAAATACCAGGGAACTCCTCTTGCCAGATTGCCTTTGAACTGGGACATTGGTTACTTCCTGCCTTTTGACTCAGTGAAGCATCAGCTCTTTCTGGGTCTGAAGCCTGCCAGCCTTCAAACTGGAATCACACCATTGGCTCTTCTGGATCTCCAGCTGCTTGCCAACTTACAGATCTTGGGATTTGGCATTGTCCATAATCATGAGCCAATTCCTTATAATAAATACACACACACACACACACACACATACACACACACACACACACACACACACACACACACAAAACGTCCTACTGATTCTGTTTCTCTGAAGAACTCTAATACAACTACTTATTGGGATATTATGCCAGGCAAAAGGGCAAAGGAATATTTGATGCCTGGTAAAGGTAAATGGCTGGTTTGTACTCAGGTTTGCCATCCCTTGTTTCTTTCACTGTTAGCAAATAATCCCAGTCGTCCTGGGAAGAATATAAACCTTGAACTAATAACTCTCTAGTGTTGCTGTTGGTCTTGTTATACTATTGTCACTACAGTTGCCCCTTTTTGTTTGTTTTGGCTGTTTGTGCTTTGTTTTGCTTTTGCCTAAAATGGTTAAACACCTCAAGTTCAACTGTGAGATGTGCACCCGTGCTATCTATCAACAAACACTCTCAATGTGGAACTTCTCTGGGAATCTTCCAGAAATTCAGTCCACAAGATCCAGGGCGCAAAGAAGCTCTGTCATTGGAACCTGATAGCAGAAATGCTAGGAGTAAACTCATGGTGACCAATCAGTTTTTCCAGTTTGCTCAAGTACCTCTTGCAATGACTAGAAAGTTTATACAGGTACCAGAGAAATACATTACTGGAGAAAGACATTTCAGTGGTGGGCTTTGGTTTGTTATTGTGTTGGCTTTGTGACTTTTCAACCTGGATCAATTGAACTACAATCCCCAGAATTCTCTTTCTAGTCTGTTTCTGGCTAGCATGGACTACAAAGAATATCCTTTCCCAGAAGGAGGATGGAAAGGGGGCAGCAGCCATATTAGAGCATGTACCTACCTTCTCCTAGTGATTCAGCAAACTCTTATCCAGGTGCCAATGTGAAGGGATCTTGCAGGTGTAATTAAGTCCCTACTCAGTTGACTTTAAGTTAATTAATAGGGAAGTCCTGTTGATCAAGATGGAAGTCCTTTAATCAGTAGGAAGGCCTAGACCTTCCCTGAGTTGAAAGATTCCACATTCCAGCTCATGCTTCTGGGGTTCTGGCATGCTCATTACTTCCCTTCTGACCATCTTCCCTATGGGCCCCAGGCCTGCTTAACCAGTCCCCACAATTGCATAAACCAATTTGTTGTGATAAATCTCACACCAGTTCTGCTTCTCTGGTTGCACCCTGACTGATATAATTGTCATCTGAAAATAACAAGAATATATTCAAGTTTGCCATTTGGATCTTCCACAAAACCACGGGCCCCTACAAAGTATAGTGGGGAAACCACAGACTCAGGGGCCACGTGGCCTGCACCTTCTCCCAGCATCTTTCTTCACCAGCCAAGTGACTTTGGGCTACTAAGTCTCATAACCTCTCTGAGCACTGTCTTTTTACTTGTAAAATAGTACCAATACTAAGTCCAAGCCTACCAACTTCCCAGGGTTGTTTTGAAAAGTCAAAGGAGATATCATATGTGGAAGTACTTTGTAACCTGCCATACAAATGAGATGTGTTTAGTTTTAAGATCACCTAGCCTAGCATTTTTAGTTAGGGGAGGCAGAGAAATAATAAACATTTACTCATGCCCACTGTGTATAGGAAATATGAATATATACTCCAATGCAGCCTTCTAGACTTTCTCATGAGGCAGACAGTGTTTGCCCCACGTGAGAGATGAGAAAACTGAAGTTCTAAGAAGTTGGCTAACTTCCCTAGATCACAGAATATGATTTGCAGTCCAGTGTGAAAATGGTTCTTAGAACACCAAAGTCCAGGCTGTGTGTGGCCATGCCAACCTCCTTCACAAAAGAAGGACATTTCTTTGCATGTGACACCATGATAGTTGCTAACTCCTAAAAAACTTTCAAGACATACTTTCGGTATCTCTTTGGAATTTACTGGATTAATTGAGGAGCAAATAATCTATTTTGATTAGTGAAGAAGTTATTTCATCTAATATGCTCTAAGTCACAACACTTAAGAAACCAATAAAAGACAAAATATTTTTTGCTTTTTATATCCAGCAAATTTTCTTTTCTTAATTTACAATAAAACTATTCCAAGTATAATGAAAGCGAAACCTTATTATTTACTGATTTTGATTGCCCCAGTCTTTAAGTACTCAGAAAAGACACTTTACTGTTTGTGCGCACAGGGAAATTATTGTGGTTAGAGGTTAAAGTTATGCAAAAACAAACAAAAAATTAATGTGCCTTTTCCTCAAAAATTTAAAGCAGCCAGGATAATTTATGGGTTAGGTGTTTTCTGAGAGTTAATGATCAATTATCTGAAAAGTCCTTGAGATGGTTAGTTTGTAAATGGCCAGGAAGTCCCTTCCAGTGAGCGCTGAGGATTTCGAGACATTTGTTATGCAAAAATAGAACCTGAAATAAGCAAATATATATCATAGAGACGGATTTTTTCAGATCACTATATTACATATAAAATTAATTCTACTCAAAATAACTTTAAAAATACAGGTAGAAAACATACAATATTTATTAAATACCCACCAATTATTATGCTTGGCATTTTAAATCACTTTTCTCCTAATTCTCACAAAATTTTCATATTTATTAACCCCATTTTGATGAAGAGGAAACTGTCAGTTCACGGACTCACATAGCTATTAATAGTAAGAGCAAAACTGGGATTCATACGCAGTTCCAGTCAAAGTACTTGCAGTTTCTACTTTTCGCATACCTGTAGCCTTTTATTTAAATGATTATCTATTGTAATTATAAAATAAGAAAGAGTTCTATTTTAATAAATAATGTGTTAACCTTACAACTTGGCTCAAAAACAAAATGGAACCCAATGTGCAAAAAAAAAAAAAAAAATCATTAATGCTATTTAAAGCTTTGTGAAGCTAATTCATCTATCACAGAATTTAAATTTTTATTACTTTTTATGTGGGAGCCAAAGAATTTTAGTTACTTCTTATTTCATTGGCTTCTTGTAGTGCAATCCCTGATGGTAGGGACCTTGTTTTTACCCTAAACTGTATATTAAACTTGGATTAAACTAATGTTGTCAACACACAGTAAGTGCTCAATAATTATTGGTGAATGAATGCAATCTTACATATGCCTGGTGCTTTGAAACTTACAAATCATTTTCACTCATTATTGATTGTGACTACCACAAGAAGGCTGTGTATGAGTTAGTGACAATCATTGTTAGCATCACTTTAGAGATAAGAAAATTGAAATGTAGAATAAGTTGAGTAATCTGCTCAAAGCCTCTTGCATTTGACTGTAAATCAAGGTCTCTTGAGTACAAAGAACAAAGTTTTTGTCCTACTACAAACACTCCCCCATTAAGGAATATCAATTTTTGTTAATGTTTGGCAAAACTATGCCTCTTATTTAAATAAAACACTGAAATAAACAGACCCAGATGATACCAAACTGCATGTTAGAGTTTGAGGTCACCAGTTTATCTGAAGTGCTTGAATGTGCTTTTATCATACTGACCATCTTACAAGGTAGATCAGCTGTTGCCAACCATGATATTGGGTCAGCAGAGTATTGATGCATCTGAGATCAACACATGAGAAAGGAGAGGAATTGGAGCTGGAAATTGCAGAATTATCCATGCAGCAACTCAGTATGAGCAGCCATTACCAACAGGAAGGATAGCCATAAACAGCATCCATGGGGGAGAAAGGTGGGAACTAGTGAACTAGAATGATTATCAAAAGGCCAAAACAAAGAAAAGATAAATAATGGAGGTGATGAATATCCCGATTATCCTGATTTGATCATTACACATTATACACATGTATGAAACAACAAAAACAAATGGAGTGATGAATATCACATGTATCAAAATCACATATATCCCAATATATGTACTATTATAGATTATTTTTTATAAAGGCCCAAACAGTAAGAATTGCATTTACTTGGTTAACTATGTGTTGACATGGCCTTTTTTGAGATTTTATATTTAGATCATTTTGATAAAATTGGATCTTTTTTAAGAAAAACTTTTATGTGCTTATGTAACATCACGTTTGCAAAACTACAGTCATAGTAAAAGCATACAAGCCAAAAACTAAATGTATGAATGTGTGTATGTGCAGCTCTTATAATATGGAGTACATTGAAATTAAAATGTTTAAAGGGATTCATTTCCACTGGAGCTATCCCCATGTGTGAAAATAAACACATTTTCTTCTCAATTACCCATGGTCTTATTGGCTCTCCACAAACACTTGAAGAGCTTGACTAAGCCAAGTTATGTACTACTCAATGCTTTTTAGCAGTCTCTCTTAAACTTTTTTTACCTCCATCTAATCCCTGGTCATAGCCTCTGGGAAATTCAACACTATGGAGAAAGGGCCATTTGCTTCGTGGTCTTACATAAAAGAAGTTATCACCCAAAAGTCATGGGATATGTTGCTGACTCAACCTACAGAAGGATTTCAGGTTGGATCAGCAACATATCCCAGGAGTTGAGGCCGCCAAACCTCCTCTTAAGGCCAAGTCACAGCAAGTTTACTGAGACGACTGGAGAGATACCTGTAATGACTGCTGGAACTCACTCCAAAACCAACATCTATAAAAAGAAACTTCTCTTGAATCTCCGGTCCAAATCATCAAACCTATGTGTTTTCCTAACAGGAAACAGAGAAGAAACCACTTTTCCTCTTCATTCTGGCCTCTCTTGAGAAAGAATCCAACTTCTGAATATTCAGGAAAAGAAAGTGCTTTTTGGTGTGACAATGTAAGCAACTCTCTAAGTCCCTAAGGAGCAGGAAATGTGTAGAGAATAGCCACCTGTGTGTATATTACCTCTTTCCAGGCACTCTTTTTTGTTAGCCAGCAGCCAGGTTGCAAGTAGATAGTCTGTACTTATCTGTGCACAATTTGAGGACCACCAGATAATTAAGTCACACTCACATTGAGATATTTCTCCTGTCTCCATCCTCAGTTCCCCTACTCCAGCCTGGGAGTAAAAATATCACCACAAAATAGCAGTGACCTTATCTCCTTGACTGTCACCTCCTCTCATATATCTCTAGCCCCACTGAAAATCCTATCTACTCATTAGTAAGAGTGCTCCCAGGGGTGACCTCAGGTGCACCAGAAACCATCCAATTCTGTCTGTCCCGTCCTTACTGCAGCTATCTCCTACCATCTTTCCATGAGGCCTCTCTGAACTGTGAGGCTTTGGAGGGGGCCTCGTTGCCAGCCCTGCTCTGGGCCCCACAACAAGAAAATTGCCCTCCCGGCCAAAGTGTGTGTTCTCTGTGGGGGGTCCTGAGGCTCTATGGTGGCTTCAGCCACTTCCACTGCCAGCTCCATCTACCAGGCACCACCCAACGCAATGGTCACAGGAATCCCTGGATTCAATGCCAAAGTGAGAAGAATAATGACTGTAGTAGTCTAGTAGTCAGGATTCTCCAGAGAAACAGAGAAAATAGGAAAGAGAGAGAGAGATGAAAAATGTGTGAGTGTGCGTGCATGTATAGTGTGTGTGTGTATACATATGTTCAGAGAAACAAAACCAATAGAGAGAGAGTGTGTGTGTGTGTTTGTGTATGTGTGTCTGTGTGTGTATTATATATATGTGTGTATGTGTATGTGTGTGTATATATATATATACACATATATATATATTCAGAGAAACAGAACCAATAGCAAGAGAGAGATAGAGTGTATGTCTGTGTTTGTGTGTGTCTGTGTGTGTATTTTATATATATATATGTATATATACGTGTATATATATATATTCAGAGAAACAGAACCAATAGCGAGAGAGAGACAGAAAAGGAAAGAAAGAGTGTGTGTGTGTGTGTGTGTGTGTGTGTGTGTGTGTGCATGTATAAAGAAAGTGGGGGGTGGTGCGCAATTTTAGGGAATTTGGGTAAGTCCCCAGTCTGCAGAGTAGGCCAGCAGGCTGGAGACCCAGGGAAGAGATGACACTGCAGAGTCCGGAGGCAGTCTATTGGCAGAATTCTGTCTTCTGTGGGGAGGTCAGTCTTTGTTATTTTTTTTTAAGGCCTTCTACTGCGTAGATGAGACCCATCCATATTATGGAGGGCAATTTGCTTTACTCAAAGCCTACTCATTTAAACGTTAATCTCATCTAAAAAATATTTTCAAGGAAACATCCAAATGTTTAACCAAATTTCTGCATACTGTGTCCCAGACAAGCAGACACATAAAATTACCCATCGCCTTTTTTGTTTGACATTTTAGTAACTCTCCTTGGGGTCCCACCTCCCTTTTGGTGGGCTTACAGCCCAAATCAGTCATTCTCAACTCCAAAGGACATTTGTGACAGTCACAGCTGGGGGAAAACTACTTGCATCTAGTGGGCAGAGGCCAGGGATGCTGCAAAATGTCGTCTAATACACAGCATGGTTCCCAACAACAGAATTTTCCAGTCCCAAATGCCAATAGTAGCATTGCAGCTGAGAAACCCTGCTCCAAATGAGCAGTTCACTTCCTGTCTCTAACCCTGTTCATTATTGCTTCATCCTCTCTGGCCTCCTTTCAGGTCACAGAGCATGCCAATTCCTTCCCTCCTTGGGGCCTCTGCAATCATCATTCTCACTGCTTGAAACACTCTGCTCCTTGCAGTGTTGGCTCTTTGTCATCTCTCAAGTTTCACCAAGAAATCCCACCCCCACATGCCCCTAATCCCTGTCAGTTTCATTAACCTGATTATGTCTTCATCACCAGCTGACATTTGCTTGCTTTACCTCGTACATCTGGATCTTGTTCCCCTCAAATGTAAGCAGGATGAGTACCTATCACTAGGCTCCAGGGACAAGTGCCAGGCCTGGCACATAGTAGGTGCTCAACAAATAATTAGGGAAGGAAAGGAATTAAGTAAGGAAAGAATGTCTTAGACTTTTTTTTTGTTTTTCTTTTTTTGAGATGGAGTCTCTCTCTGTCACCAGGCTGGAGTGCAGTGGCACCATCTCAGCTCACTGCAACCTCCTGGGTTCAAGCGATTCTCCTGCCTCAGCCTCCCGAGTAGCTGGGACTACAGGTGCCTGCCACCACGCCTGGCTAATTTTTGTATTTTTAGTAGAGACAGGGTTTCACCATGTTGGCCAGATGGTCTCCATATCTTGACCTCGTGATCCACCCGCCTCGGCCTCCCAAAGTGCTGGGATTACAGGCGTGAGACACCACGCCCGGCCAGACATTTTTAATGAATGTCACTCTCCCCATGTGTTTGGTTTCCAAACACACACACACACACACACACACACACACACACACCCCACCAGCTCAAATACGTGTTCATAGGATCCGTTTCCAAAAAGTCAGCATGAGAGTAGTTCCTGTACACTAACCCTGCCCCCAGAACGCTGAGTTGTTTTCTATTGAACTTAGAACACGAACCCAGCCTTTTTCTCAGCGACATCCTTCTCCCAAGACACAATGTGGCCCCTCATGCCAACATGTGTGAACTCTACTCCCCACCCCTTAATCTTCGTAACATGAGGAGATCCCTTAGATTTAAAGTGCAACCCCTGCTATGAATCAATAACTTTAGAAGGACTTACCACAAAAAGAGATTAGCATGAGAAAGCTAAGCAGATATCATCAAAACAGTTCACTTTAAAAATGCCACCACTCATTTTATCTGTGACTACAGATGCCTCCTCACAGAAGTGGGGCAAAGGTCATCTAGCCAGAACCATCTAGCAGGTCATCTGCGTCTCCCCCGTCCACCCCAATTCCATTCCCCGCCCTCTTCTCATGTGTTAAGTTCTCACATATTCTTTTGGTGTCAGCGAAGAATTTATACATGCCTCTAAAGTGACTCACTGCCTGAGTATTACTGTTTATTTTTAGCACCTTGTTGTTTTTCCTATAAATCCCTCTAAATGTCATTTCTTACTGCCTGGCCCCTTTCAGGAAAACATGGCATGCTCCTCGGAATGTCCTCTCACTGGGTCCCTCTGTTCTCAGTTCTGCCCACAAGGCCGCTGTACATGGCTGCCCACGATGGAACTGACCTGCCTCTGCCATCTCTAAATCTGGAATACATCCCCTTCTTGAGTAAATATCCATCCATCAAGTGGGCAGGATAACTATTTCCTCCAGAACACCCACTGTTCAGGAAGAGAGATGGAGATCTCTGAGATGGGGCCACCACAGAAACCATCCACAAGGGAAACAGCTCTGACCCTGGACTCCCTTGCTACCTCCATTCAAAGCACCCTGTCCGAGAATTAAGTTGTGACGAGAGATCATCTGACTTGCAGGTGCAGAGGCAGCAGAAGAGCCACCTGTGTTTTCCCTCTGCCTTGCACGTGGGTGATTGCAATACTCTGGATGTGCACCTTCCACAGCCGTCGCTTGGATGCACTGGCCTAGTAGAAGACAGTGCCGAGAATGGGTGGCAAAGACCCATGTTTCCCATGACACTTGTAAAAATGAGGGGCAGAAAGATCCTCTGAAGTACCACTCAGTCTACCCAGAAAAGAGTAGAATCTGTCCAGTTTAATTTTTGATCATTTTATGACCAAATAATCTCAAAGTTTAAAAAGGCATTAAAGACCATCTAAATCAATTATTTCATGGTACCAAGGAGACAAGGCCCAGATTGGGTGAGTACCAGGCCCAGGGCTGCACACATAGGTTATGGCGCAGCCGAGTCTGGACTCCAATGCTGTCTTAGTTGATTTTCTGTTGCTATAACCAAATAACTGAGACTGGGTAATTTATAAAGAGAAAACACTCATTTCTTATAGTTCTGGAGGCTGGGAAATCCAAGGTTGAGGGGCTGCATCTGGTGAGGGCTTTCTTGCTGGAGGGGACTCTGCAGGGTACCCAGGTGGTGCAGGGCATTACATAGCAAGGACTTCATGACAGACAACCAAACTGGCTTTTTTAACAGACCCACTGTTGTGATAACTAACCCACTCCCTCAATTGCCTATTAATCCATTAATCCAATAATGACTCCATCATCCCTCAGATGTCCCACCTCTCAACACTGCCGCATTGTGGATCACATAAACTTTTGCAGGACACATTCAAACCATAGCAGATGCCTTGACTTCTAGGGTTGATCCTGTAACAACTGCCATGTCATCTTTTCTTTTTCCTCCTGTCCCTTCTTTCTTTGTCTTATAAACTATCTATTTCCATTCTGCATGTTTCTGCTGGGGGTTAAAACTCCCTAACTTCCCCCAACTTCCTGGAAACTCTGATTAGCCCAGAGAGTAGCCAAGTGACCCAAATTGAAGTAATGAGATTTTTTTTTTGAGAATAGATACTGATATACGGATCATGAGAAGTGTATTAGCCAGGGCAAGCTAACTGCTATAACAAACACCACCAAAATTGTAGTGGCCTTACACTGGAGAGGTTGGTTTTTGTTGGCTTGTTTACTCACTTAATGGCCCAATGTGGATATTTGCCGGTGGCCTTCCACCGAGTCTCCCTGTAACCCCTGGGCCATGGAGTCCTCATTGAATCCCCTGCAGCTTCCTGGCAGCTGGGGAAAGAGACCTGAGGTGAAGACCCTGGGAGGGAGTGACACGCATCTCTTCTTCCCATCTCTCATTAATCAGAAACCATTGTATGCTCCCACCTAATTGCAAGGAAGGCTGGGAAATATAGTCTAGTTTTGTGCCCAGGAGCAAAAGGAAAGAGTAGGACAAATGACCCAGAGGGAGTTACCAGGATCCATATTTCCTGCCATGTGGAAAAAGAGCCGCTGGTAGATGAAAACAAAACATAGCAAAGCAAAGATTAAAAATAAATAAATAAATAAATAAAAGATGTGAGAAACGTTATCTGATCCCCTGGATAGGCCGTATCTGATGTTGGACCAATTCCTGTACCTATCATTTCAAAAAAAGCATTCTTATGTTTATCAAAATATATTCAGCAGGATAATAATTCAACTGGGATGACAGATTAGAAATTTTAAAACTTAAATAGGTGTCTGGATTGGCCTACACTTGTGTGCAACTTATGCATCCTCTTGGGCCCACCTCTTCCTCCAACCACTTCTTTCAGAGTCCAGTTCTGCCAGGCTTTGACCAGGCTCTCCCAGGTGCCAGCTGGCAATGCCTCACTTTGGCCCAATGCCTAGAGCCTCTCTCTTCCTGCCTTGGGTTTCTCTGACCCTGCAGCCCAGTTCTTCCATGGGAACTGCCCAGCCATCATGGAGGGGCCACCCAGAGGTACAGGGAGCCAATACACATAGGAATCACCCTTGACCAACGTGGTTCAGGAGCCAATGGGTAAATGCTCCCCTTTTGCCTCCTACAGGGACAATTCCAAGAGACAGTTGATAAGGCCCTAGTCAGAGGCTCAAATGATAGTTCCTAAGATTCCAGTCCCTCTTTCTGAACTTTTTGCCCTGCTTTCCCAGGTTTTATTTTTATTTGGCAGAAAGCCCCACAATGTTGAGCACCAGGTGCCCTTCATGGTGGCCTACTCAGTGACACATTCTTGTGTTGACCTCTTCTCCTTCCCTTTCTCACTCTGCTTTGCTTCTTGCCCTGCCCTCTGCATTTACACTTGCTAATAAATTTTACACACACAATGTTTGGAAGTCTCTGCTTTTGAGGGACCCAGGCAGCTCTACTGAAAGAGAGAAATTTTAATATGATGATATGTGCTGTGATTCTCCTAGAAGAAGTAGTATGCAAAACTTCCCAAAAATATCTGACTGGGCCACTCCTTTTTGTTCTTCCCAGAACCTACAGAACTAAAATAAACTGCCTCTCTATTGATTTTGCTTCTTGATTGTAGGGCATCTGATTCTCTAATTTTTTAGCATCTCCAACCAGTTCACAGCATTGAAGGAGCAGACATTGACCCATTGATAACCCCAATCTACCACACAGCGACGGGCACAAAGTTAGACACACAGTAAATACCCAATAAACACTTGCAATTAGGTCAATAGGAGGCTCACTGGTTGAATAGCACTCAAATTTTGAACTATTTTCAATGATGCTTTAAATCAAAATGTTTTCAATTTTTATTTTACTTAATTAGAACAAAGTAAAATATTATCCTTTCAGTCTCTGTAACAGCACACTGATTTTTTCTCTTCTTCCTTTGCTCTCTTTTCTTATCCCCTTTTCTTCTTTCTCTCTCATTTCCTTTTTTCCCCTCATTTTCTTTCTTCCTTGCTTTGCATCTCTTCCACCATTCTTTATTTTCTCTTTTTTGTTGTTGTTTAAAATTCAGAGGAAAAGACTCCAGGGACAGTGAGTCAGTAAATGAAAATTGTATCGACTCCCATGGTAGAGAACGTTGTAAACCACTGAGAATTCCAAAATAGATGTATTTCTTGTGGGAAAATCATCACCATATCTTCCACTCCCATAGATTATGATGTTAATTTGCCTGTATCATTCTTCAGTGTTTATAATTATCTTAGGCAAAGTATGTTTTAAAGAGTGTCTTTCCTATCTCCCAACTTCCACCTCCCACAAACTCTGCATTTTATTGGTGGTGCTTGCACAACCCAACGACTGAAACCTCAGTGAGAAAGTAATAAAGTGCTTAGAAGTAATAATTGATGGTCAGCCCATCTTACATTTGGGGGTGTAGTTAAAGGCAGAGTCCTTGTAAGCTCTCCTAATCCCATTTATTAATGGTTAGCAAATTGTGATTATCAATCAAAATCAAATTATGTGTGCTGTCTCCCTTAAGCTTTGGGTGGTAGAATTTCTTTTTACTCATTCAACCCCTATTTGTTTATGTGTGCCTATCAGGAGTTTTGATATGTGTAACGTGATACATTTATTATTATTAAGAGCCGTTGTCTATTAAGAGATGACTATTTGATTCCATACCTAATCTTTTATATACATCTTTGTGTTTAACTTTAGTTTCACAAAGATTTCCTAAGGTAGGGATTGCTATCCACACTTTATAGGGAGGTTAAGTAACTGGCCTACCATTACACAGCCAATCAGATGGCACAGGTGGGATTTAGACCCATATTCATCTGAATTCAAAACCAGCACTCCATGAGTAAACATCCATTTGACTGACATGAGACAAATCAGAGATCTGAAAGGTTAAATGACATAATATATGTGCCTAGCACAGTCCATAGCACATAATAAAGTCTAAAAAATGTTTGCTGCTAGGATTATTATGATTATCATTACTACTGTCATTATTACTGCTACTATTATTATTTTCATTATCCAAGGCTCCAACACTTCGGATCTAATTTCCAGGACTTAGAAATACCTAAGTTGTTAAAATGATAGGTACAACTTTAAATTCCCTAAACCAGTCACAAAAGGTGAAATGACAAGAATCCAACACGTTAATAAACACATTACCAAAAGGCAGAATAAATGAATGAATTTAAATAACAACTGTTTCTAAAGGGCTCACAATTATTCACAGAACTTCACCTCTTTAATTGATTTTTTAAGGAGCTATCCAAATAAGAAGTATATTTATTTCCGTTGAAGAGAAAATGTGGAAGATGGAAAATTGTGTGAGCAAGTTATAGTAAGGGCAAGCAGGTAACAACTTTCTGGGACATAAGAGACTAGTGTTTCTTATCATACAAATGAAAGATCATATTCCAGCTTCATGATGGACATATCCCACATTGATGTTTACACCAAACGGCAGAGAAATTGATGACAAAGGAAGTCAACCTCTGCAAGCTATTAAACACTGAGTCACTTTACCTAGAAAGACGGTAAATTTCCTTTTCCAAAAGTGCAGTTTCTGGTTGGGTATGGTGGCTCAGGTCTATAATCCCAACACTTTGGGAGGCCGAGGCAAAAAGATTGCTTGAGCCCAGGAGATTGAGACCAGCCTGGGTAAGATGGAGAAACCTCTGTCTGTACAAAAAAGTTATAAAAATTACCTGGGCATGATGGTGCCCACCTGTAGTCCCAGCTACTTAGGAAGCTGAGGCAGGAGCATCCCTGGAGCCCAGGAGTTCAAGGCTGTGATCGCACCACTGCACTTCAGCCAAGGCAACAGAGTGATATCCTCTCTCTAAAAAAAAATAAAAATAAAAATAAAGTGCAATTTCTAACTCACAAACAATCTGTGTTCTAAAAACAAGTCAGCTACTTGGTGTCTGGTGCTCAGAATGCTCTTTCCCACCTTCACATGGTGTAGTCAGGTCCAGGGCCAACCCACAGATATTTTTTATAGGCAAAATACAGCAAAAGAGCCCTGTAATCACCATGACCCATATACTATGGACAATGGGAAAGTGCTCCTGGGATTCCAACCCAGGATAGCAAGAACGTGTCTGCCAAGCTGCAACCCTAGAAGCAGGTGAAATTTACCCTTCACCTCTTGCCTGCTAGCCAGGAAGTAGAAGCAGAGACCCTACTGGATCTCTGAGGCCTGGGATAGTGGCTTTGGTGGAGAAAAGGCCAGAGAGATGGTGAAGGGCTCAATCAGGGACTCCAAGTGAGAGCAGCTAAGAAAGGCTGCAAACTCTTGGAAGGCACTGGAACTACTTCCCATTCTGTGTGTTTACCTATCCCAAGTCCGCAGGGCTAACTTCTTCAAGGACTTCTGATGGTATTTCCTCTTCCCCTTATATACGGAGGAGACAGCCTCAAGTTTCCTTGCTCTTCTTTGAGATTCTCAAAGGACTTTTCTAAGGTGTTTTATTGCATCTAATGTTTCTCAAAATGTGAGCTGCAGACACTCTTAGGTGGGGCTCTAGAGTATGGTCTGAGGATAGGCAGTTAAATTCCAGCCCCAGGTAATGGACCATGCTTTGCTCCTCGGCTTCCTGTCAGCCATTCCCCCTTGTTTAGTTAAAACATTCCCAATTTCTTTGTAGGAATTACCCCCTCCCCACTGTTGAGACTCTGATTAAAGGTGTCCTGTCCTACTCTGACCAAGGGGTAGAGCTGAGATCCATACCAGGCCTAAGTTTTCCTGGGACATTGATTCTTGGCCAGTGTTACAGAATTAAAGAGGAAAAAATGTAGTGCCTTGGAAAAGCTATCAGAAATTAATTCATCCCAGAACTAGAGACTTTGACGTGAACAAATCCGAAAAAAGCCCCTGCCTTTGTGAAGTTGACATTTAGTGGGAACAGTGAGGGAGGCGAACAATAAAAAGTAATACGAATAAAATATGTAATAATGTCTTAAAAGCTGTAGGGAAAAGATGGAGCAAAGAAGGGGGACAGGGAGAGAAAATGAGTTAGATTGTGATCGCAAACAGTTCTCAATGAGAAGGCGCTGGGAGAGCAAGCCATAAGGCTCTCAGGGGGAAGATGGCTACAGCTAGAGGGAAAAAATGCAAAAGCCTGAGCAGAGTGGACCCAGCAAGGTCAACATAAAGCAGAGGCCAAGACAAGTGAATGCAGGAAGAGGGTCGGAGGAAAGCGCTTAGGGTGATTATCAGACACAGTATGCCGGGCCTCGTAGGCCACTGGAAGCACACTGGCTTGTCCTCTGAGCCTGTCTCCATCAACTATTGCTTTGAAACAACCATCACAGGCTCTCTGTGGCATACAACTACCAGCATTGCTTTTGCTTACATACCTACAGGTCAGCTTAGAGCCAGCCAAATCCAGGCTGAGCTCAACTGGGCTGCTCTATGTGACAAGTTAGGTCCACGCCTGCTCCATATGTCTGTCATCTTCTTTGGACAACTGAGCTCACCAGGGCATGTTCTCACAGAGACAGCAGTGTGCAGAAGGCAACTGGAAACACATGACAAGTCTTAAGAACTAAACTCTCTAACGGGACGCTGTCAGTTCGGACCACCTCTCCCCACTCCTGTCACTGGAAAGACATGACAACTCTTAAGAACTAAGCTCTCTAATGGGACACTGTCATTTCGGACCACCTCTCCCCAGTCCTGTCCGCTTGCTCAAAGCAAGGACACGGCCAAGTCAAGTCAAGGAGTGGGGCAGCAGACTTCACCTCTAGTGGGAAGCACTGCAAAGTCATATGGCAAAGGGAGGGATGGAGAATGGAGAATGATAACTCTTCTTAGAACCAGGGAGCCATTGAAGGTTCTAAGCAGATGAGTGACCTAGTCTGACTTTCGTTTAACATCGATCTGGCTAGTGTGTTGAAAATAGATGGTAGGAGAGCCAACGTGGAATCCAGGAGGCCAGTTAGAAGCGATCACGTTACTCCATGAGAAACACTGTGGTGGCATGGAGCAGAGAAATAGCAGAAGAGTTACTGACAAGTGGGAAATTCTGGAAATATTTTTAAACTACAGTCAAGGGATTTGCTGATGGATTGAACATGAAATGTGACTCAACATTTTTGAGTTAGGCAACTGTAAGGATAGATTTGTCATTTTTCAGATAAAAGGACTGTAGAAAGAGTGAGTTAGAGGAAAAGGGAGGTAGAGAGTCTAGTTTGGGACATGTTAAGTTTGCAACATGCCTTTGACATCCAAGCAGAGATATCAAATAGGCAGTTGGCTATCAGGCTGAAGTTCGGGAGAGAGGCCTGGACTGGAAATATAAATTCTGGAGTCATCAACGTGCAGATGACACGTAAATTTTTATTGCTGCATAACAAAACAACAGAAACTAAGCTTCTTAAAATAATACCCATTGTCTCACAGTTCTGTGGGTCAGAAGCCTGGCCACAGCATGGCTGGGTTCTCTGCTCAGGCTCTCACAGGCTGAAATCAAGGTGCCAGCTGGGGCTACAGTGAGACTTTGGCCCTCTTCAAGCTCACTGATTGATGGCCAAGTTCAGTTCCTTGCGACTATGGGGCTGACGTCCCCATTTTCTTGCTGGCTGTTGGTCAGGGGTCCCTCTCAGCTCCCAGGAGCTACCCACAGTTTCAAGCCTTGTGGCCTCTCTACAATATGACAATTTTCTTCCTTAAGGCCAGCAAGAGAATCTCTTTCTCATAAAGACTTTTACTCCAGCAAGGGTCCAGTTCCTCTATTCAGAATTCAGCTAATCAAACAAGGCAGACCCAGGATAATCACTCTTTTGATGAACTCAGTCAACTGATTAGTAATCAAATCACAGAGGTGATGCCCCATCGCATTCAGACTCCCACCCACAGTCAGGGAGAGGGGATTACACAGGGGAATATTGAGGCCCATCTTAGAATTCTGACTACTATAGATAGTTATATAAAACCTTGGGATTAGATGCAATCACCAAGTTGAATATAGGAAGAAAATAAAATTAGTTCCTTCTACCCAGAACCCCTAAGCTGCCCAAATCCTGGCTGCTTACAACATCCAGAACAGATTTCTGTTACCTACAACCAACAAACACCAATGGATTCATCCTTGGATGAGTCTTACTCACACCAAGGTTTCAGAACCACTGGCTCAGACCATCAGAGCAAAACTGATGCAAATAAATGATAATGAGTCTTTTGTACCCCAAATTCAGAAATGAGATTTATTTTAGTTACAATTCAGGGGAAATACCATCTAAGTGATTCTCTCAATATTTGCTTAATGGAAAGAGAGGAGCCTCTGAACAGAGAATGCAGGAACATGGCAGAATAGTGTTCTCCCGTTTACTTTAGCTGACTAATTTCTTTTACTTCAAAATCAGTGACAGCTAGCATCTTGGTTCATCTTGCTGTTTTTTGCCTGGATGCAGTGGATAGAAAAGCCAGGGGGAAAATGCAACAGAGAGAGTGTGTGACAAATATAGAAAGACCATGTAACCAACCAGTGACCTCCATCTCATCCCTACCTTCTCAAAACTTTGCTTTTAAAAAGGCAGTAGACGACAGTAACAAAAGCATGGGCTTTAGTGACAGACAAATCTGGGTTTAAAGCCTAATGCTTCCATTCACCAGCTGTGCAACTTTGAGCTCATTACCTAACTTTTTCTGCATCTCTCTTTTCTCATCTGTCAAATGCAATAATATTACCTTCCTCCCTGGGTTGTTGAAAGGATTAAACGAGATAATGGATGTAAATGCATTTATATCATGTGCTAAGTAACTATTTCAGTGACTACTGCTGTGGCTATTGTGCCTGTTTTTCTCTTTGAAACAGGAACTGGAAAGATGACCTCCCTTTGTCTCTTAGCATTGCCAAACACGCGCAGATCAGAAACCTTAAGAGAGAAAAGCTGTAAATAGCATGAGGCAGCAGCACGGCTTGTTCATATCCTTTGCCCTAATTGTGACTTGCTAATATTATCCGGTCCTCATCTAAGCTTCGCTTTGGATTGGACAGAATATTAACAAGCAGGTAGGGTGGGGCAGGAAGGGGAAGCTGCACCATTGAGCTATGCCACATGAATGCACAACAAGGCAACGAGGTAGGAATGACAAAGTCCAAAAAAAATAAAAGCAAGAGAACATTGAAAATCTCTCCTTACATGAATGCAAATTCTGAATTATTGCACAATTTATGACTTTGTTCCAGTTAACAAATTCTCCTGGATCAATCCGGAGAAACAACTTTAAATGTGCATGCCATGGTGTCTGTTCATTTGAACATTTTTTGCTACATACACAGTATGACAACTGAATGTTATATGGTTAGATTTTGAAGATGTTTTTCTATGCTTACCTACACCATAACTCTCTCCTCTGGTGTATTTGAAATTCTTATATTGCCTTCTGCCTATGAGCAATTGCAATTTGTGCCAAACCCAGCTATTAATTTTTCTTAATAAATTTCACAGCTCTACTAGTGAGACTAATGAGATGCACCCACCATTACATGGTTTATTTTAACGTTCCTTGATTGCAAGGATTCTCTGCATCCTAAAAGATAAGGCTGAGTCAAATGTTCTCTCTCAGAGTTCCACTTATTCATCAATGCTTTAAACAAATCAGCTGCCACCTGATTCTAAAAGACGGGGTTTACATGTGTGTGATACTCACCCTATCATTTTTCTTGGGTATAGACCCCTGAACACCAAAATATCCCCCATGTCAGGGGATTTGAAGACATCACAAGTAACAGAGAAGGGCCAGAGGTCTAGAGGAAATATGATTGAAAGTTCCCTTGACCTAATAGTCCCTGGTTGACATGTTCTAATCCTCCTCCAAGTGTCACCTTAGCTAAACTATAATATTTATAGGACAAAATATAAAACAATTCCATCTTCACTAAAGCAGAGAGAGAGGGATTTTGACAATCAAAAATGCAATTGAGCTGGGTGTGGTGGCCCATGCCTGTAATCCCAGCACTTTAAGAGGCGGAGGTGGGAGGACTGCTTGAGCCCAGGAGTTTGAGACCAGCCTGGGCAACATAGTGAGACCTTGTCTCTATTTTTAAAAAGTTTAAAAATTAGCTAGACATGATGGCACCAACCTGTGGTCTCAGCTACTCAGGAGGCTGAGGTGGGAGGATCCTTTGAACCCAGAATGTCAAGGCTATAATGAGATTTGGTTGCACCATTGCACTCCAGCCTTGGTGATAGACGGAGACCCTGTCTCGAAAAAGATGCAATTCTTCAATGGGACAAAGGATTAAAATGATATTTAACCTGTGAATTCAAAACCTCTACTTCCCATTTTAATTTGTAAGGGCTTAGGAGGAGGAGGAAACGTAAATAATGTATACAAAATAATCAAGGCTATTTTATAACTTATCAATATCCTTGCATGAGATTCAATAAATAAACAAAGGTGTTTTGGGGCCAAATCAACTGGGTTTATGAGTCAGTAGGTTGTTGATTTCATCTGCCATTCTGTCAGGTGTTAACCCAATGTCATCATCACACAAATGACTGATGAATGCATTCAGTTGTACTCAAGAGCCTTGGTGGAATAACTAATTTTGCTCACTAAACACTGCCTAAATTAACTCAAAGATGGAAGAAAAACTTTAGAGACCAGAAAACTATTGGATATGTATACTTTTTGACTCCCAATATTTGCATATATATTTATTTCTTCCATCTCTCCCTCTTCTCCTATTTCTTCTTCCCTTTTCATTTTTTCTCCCTTTTTTCTTATTTATGGTGAGACATCAGTAGTCTCACAGGTGTTATTAAAAACCAAAGAGTTGATTCACTCGTAGCTCATATTATTTAGGATTACTGATACCCGCTCTATAATCTCAGAGCATTTCCTGGGAATTACTTCAGATTCACTAGGTTCACCATTGTGTAGAATTCATTCACTTGAGTTTCCTTTGAGTCAAATGCAGAAATTGACTCCAGTTGTTGACCCAGGGTGTTCATACCTCAAAACCAACAGGAAGCCTAGTAATGATGAAGAGAGAGTAGATAAGGAAGGGGATTAGATGCCAAGAAATAAAGCCCTTTTTGTGGTAAGAGAAATCTAGCAACCACAAACTGATAAGGAAGGCCCTGAGGCGGCCTTCCCAAGGAGATGCCAATAAGGAAAGCTGATTGTGAATTCAGAGGAAGCAGCTGCCTGCCAGGGAAGGGTGGAGGCCAAGTGGAATGGCAGAGAGATGGTGGCAGCAGCAAAGCCCCTGAGTCAGAACTCCAGCCTCAAGCCTTGCTTGTGATATTACAAGCTACATGGCTCCATGCCAATCATTTCATCTCCCTGAGTCTTAGTTAACCTCGTCTGTACAAAGTAGATCATAAGTTTATTCTAGAGAATTGTTCTAAGACTCAAATGAAATCAGGTAGTAAGGTAGTAGCAGTCCCTTGCAAAGTGGAAAGTGATTTATAAATATCAATGTTAGCCCTTATTATTATTTGCTGGACTCGTAGCCCAACCTCATGATCTTTGTCTGGAAATACAGGACAAGTTTCTGCATCAGTCTGGTGCAATTTGGAGGGTTTCAAGGAAGTTTTCAAAAAAAAGAGTCTTTAACCTTGATCAATGGGAAAAAATAATCCCATCTCCAGACTACTTGGATTGAGTGCTGACTCTCAGGCATGTTTCAAAGTATGAAAAGTTCATTTTTTGGTATTCCTAGCTCCCTTTCTTTATATCCTATTCCATCCAGTCCTCCTCTGGGAAATACTTTTCTTTTCCCTCCTTCATTGCTCTATTTATTCTCCAGTACTCAAAATCCTATCTCAGAAAAAAACACTAATAAACCCATTGTATTAGTTACATTTGATTTTTTAATTCAATTGTCTTAAACAATGCAGAATGTATGACTCACTTATCTGGAAGTCTTGACAAGGGCTGGACAATCCAGAGGCTGGACAATGTCATTAAACACTCAGGTCCATTCTATCTCTGCTCAACTAAACACAATGTCAGCTTCATTCCAAGGTTGTTTTCCATGTGGTTATAGGGTTGTTATGTATATCAATTAGGGGCCTATGCTTCATTGTTCATGTCCAAGGAGCAACAAGGGACTGGGGAGAGAGGCGAGAGGAACAGGAAGGTGCTTTTCCCCAGACATTGAATCAAAGCTGTCTCATCTGTCTGATTGGATCAACATATGTCACTTACCCCTAAGCCATCATACATAGAATACCACACTCTGTCTGAGTTTTTGAACCAGTTACTGATAAAGGAAAGAAGGTTACCATGTTTGGCCGAGACTAATCAGGGTCCCTTTCTCCCTGGAGCTGGGTCAATTTCCAATCCCCATAGCTGCTACACACAGTGGGGACAGTAGAGTGAAGATTGTGGACTCAACCCCAATACCCAGCACATACCAAAGGAAAGCATTATTGATGAGATTTCTTGTGTCACTTCTCCCAGATTTATCTGCATTCCATCAAAGATAGAAAGAAGATGAAGGAATGAATCATTGAAATGTTATATTTCAGTGATCTGATTTCAAAAAGCTTCCCTTAACTACTCGAATATCATATCCTAGAGATGATTGTTAGGATTTGGGAGGCAAGAGAACTTCTCAAAGTCAGTGTGAGAGAAAACGTTCTCACTTATAAGTGGGAGCTAAATGATGAGAACACATGAACACATAGAGGAGAACAACATACACTGGGACTTAACGGAGGATGGAAGGTGTGGGGAGGGAGAGGATCAGGAAAATTAACTAATGGGCACTAAGGCTTCATGCCTGGGTGATGAAATAATATGTACAAGAAATCCCTATGAAACAAGTTTACCTGTATGACAAACCTGCACAAATACCCCTGAATTTAAAAGTTAAAATAAAATTACATAATAAATCCAATAACCTACAGGCTCATGCCTGTAATCCCAGTACTTTGGGAGGCCAAGGCAAGCAGATCACAACGTCAGGAGATCTAGACCATCCTGGCTAACACAGTGAAACCCCGTCTCTACTAAAAATACAAAGACAAAAAAACAAACAAACAACAACAACAAAATCATAGAGCATAGGCCAGTCCAGGAGGCATTTTACCTTAAGAATTGGTTTCAGGTGTGCACAACCCAAAGGAGAGAGGATAGCTTGGGTTGGGGTAGGAGGACATAGAAATGAGATCAAATCTAAGAAATTGCAAAATGAAGACAAGATGAAGGTATTAATGTTGACCAAATATAGAGGATGGGGGTCAGCCAGTGAGGTCAGAAAGTTTGGAATTAAATCAGAAAAAGCTGGGTGTGGGGTCTTTTGGGGAAAGCCTGGTAGTAGTAACATATTCTTAGAGGAGTTACTGAGACTTGGCCAACTCCAAGGTAATATTTATGACCACCAAGTAAAAAAGGAAGATGTTCTCCTTTTCTTTGACTCCAGTGTGCTTTTATGGCTTCCCGGGTTACCTTGTAAGTATGCATAACTCAACAAACTAAATGAATTATCTCTACCAAGAGGATATCCTATGTAAACATACAGTGTTCAATTGAAGCAGAAATCATAAAGAAATGTAACACAAAATTATTTTTTGAGGCAGGGCGCAGTGTCTCACACCTGTAATCCCAGCACTTTGGGAGGCCAAGGCGGGCGGATCGTGAGGTCAGGAGATCGAGACCATCCTGGCCAACACGGTGAAACCCCGTCTCTATTAAAAATACAAAAAATTAGCTGGGCACGGTGGCGGGCGCCTGTAGTCTCAGCTACTCGGGAGGCTGAGGCAGGAGAATGGCATGAAACCGGGAGGCGGAGCTTGCAGTGAGCCAAGATTGTGCCACTGCACTCCAGCCTGGGCGACAGAGTGAGATTCTGTCTCAAAAAATATATATATATTGTTTTCGGAGATCTCTAATAACATTTATCAATATATTTTGTTGAATTAGCAGGACTATCTTCCAAACTGTATCTTCCACCTCAGTAGAATAGATCCTGTTTTGGTAGGATTTGTAAGTAGTGATTACACTTAGTCCTTCTATTCAAGAGAAGTTTGCTTTGGAGGTTGTCTAACATACAAGCTACTCTCTGTATTAATCACGACTCTTTGGGTTTCAAATGATGGAAATTCAACTCAAACTAGTTCTTGCAAAAAAGGCAGTTGCTTATTTCTGTAAGGTCCAGAATGAACACTAGCTTCAAGCACAACTGGTATTGGGACATACATACTATCCTCAGGACTCGGATTCTCTGGTCCTCATCTCTCTTGAGCTAGCTTGGCTCCATTCTTCAAACTGAGTCTCTCCAAGATGACCTCCAGTGGCTGCCAACCACATACTCTGGGTGTAGCAATTCCAGCAGAAAAACAATTAACTGAAAGTTAACAATTTTAGGAAATACAGTGATTGACTCAAATTAGCCAATGTGCCCTTCTATGAACCAATCACTATAGCCATGCATAGGGGTTATTCCGCCCCACTGTTGTGGTCGGGGAGGACAGGCACTGTGACCTCCAGCCCCACCAAGTTCACGCTGAACACACGGAAATACAGTGATTGATTCAAATTAGCCAATGTGCCCTTCTATGAACCAATTACTATAGCCATGCATAGGGGTTATTCCGCCCCACTGTTGTGGTCGGGGAGGACAGGCACTGTGACCTCCAGCCCCACCAAGTTCACGCTGAACACACGGAAATACAGTGATTGATTCAAATTAGCCAATGTGCCCTTCTATGAACCAATTACTATAGCCATCCATAGGGGCTATTCTGGGTCATCTGCCCCACTGCTGTGGCTGGGGAGGACAGGCACTGTGACCTCCAGCCCCACCAAGTTCACGCTGAACACACAGGGTTAGCACCAAAGGGAGAACAAAGGGCTGCTATAAGAAAGACCCTGAAAAATCACGTAGGGTAGAGAGAGGCCAGAGTTACCACTGTCCCTTCTGTTCTCTGGGTCTTAATCTTTACTCCATGACTTCCTGAAAGGTCATTTAAATATGTTCAGTGCCCCACCTTGAATATAAAGTCATGGTAATTCCCACTCATCCACATCAGATTAACATTGTAAAATCACCTAATAGATGAAGAGTTCAGCAAATTTAACCCAATAAAATGTTTAATAATAAACATGATAGAAGAGACCAAGAATACTACCGTGATGAAAGTGTTTACTCACCTCCAGTGGAGTTTGGCCTAATTAGATGGTAATCACATTTATCTGGTACACAGTGTTCATACATAAGAAACAGGCACGGTGAATGTTTGATCTGAGTACCAATAATCCTGGCAAGGTTCTGCTTTCACGCACATAAGTCTTCAAAGGAGGAAACTTTTTACCTAAATATTTTTGTATGTGCTCTGCTCCTTTGTAATTAGCTTTGAAGGATTAAAAAAAGAATTTTCCCAAATCATATGAGCATAGATGTGTTGCAGCATGCCTAAATGTCTTTCAAATAATTCTCCATTAAGATTGTGCCTTCAGCGCTCTAACAAAGTGAGCAGAGCTGGGGAGGCATAGCAGTATTTGTTTGACTGACAGATTCTACTGCTCTCTGTTACCCTGCTGTGGGTTTCCTTTGTAGTATATCACAGGGCAATTAAAGACATTGTTCCTTAGATACATAGCTAGATTGTTTATTTAAAAGTCATTTTGCTAATTAGAAATTAAAACATCAATATGTAACTATCCAAAGTTACTCTTTGTATCTATCCTACCCATCCAAACACTGACTTCATATGAGCATCTCTGAAAAACTTCCCCCATCAAAAATATCTTTGGACATGAAGGTCTACGGAATAATTCATATATAATGTATTCACCTAGTAATAAATAGCAGTTACGTTACTCTCACTAATAAAAGAACTGCTTACTTACATGCAACAGAGGACCACACATAGAAATATCAACTTCACAGCCAGGCACAGTGGCTCACGCTGGGTGAATCACTTGAGGTCAGGGGTTTGAGACCAGCCTGGCCAACATGATGAAACCCCGTCTTTACTAAAAATACAAAATTAGCTGGATGTGGTGGTGCATGCCTGCAATCTCAGCTACTTGGGAGGCTAAGGCAGGAGAATCGCTTGAACCCAGGAGACAGAGGTTGCAGTGAGCTGAGAGGGCGCCACTGCTATCCAGCCTGGGTGACAGAGCAAGGCTCCGTCTCAAACAATAAATAAATAAAAATAATTTTTAAAAAAAATCAACTTCACAAAATGGTTGCAAAAGTCAGCAAAACAGTAACAAAAATCTCCCTTCCCTTCAAGGGTAAAATTCAAAATGGTTCATATTAGTAAAAAGCCCAGGCCTTTTGTTTTTTGGGAAATAAACATTGCAATATAATTCCCCTGAATAACATTGGCCCCATGCCCAAAAGAAGGCAAGGCACAAATTGCAACCTATTTGTGGAGGTGCAATGAGCTGCCTTTTCTTGTAATTGTCTGTGCCCCCCAGGGACACCTGACCTTGCTTATCTGAGCATGAGCTCGCTGCTGAGTTCAGTCTGGACCTTTCCATATCTACACACGCTGGCTTGTAAACTAAGAAGGCCTCTCCATGCAGGTGGCCTGGCTTGCATATGTACTGCCTTTGTGGCCCAGTGACAAATGCTTGGTGTTATCGTGGGTGCTACACACCAAAGTCCATGGAGACATTGGAGAAGTCAATGGGTCTGAAGTCATAAAGGAAAATAGGCACATGCCACCTGGGCTGTTTTATTTCAGTGTGTTTCTGTGACACTTCTCTTTTATATTACTGTATATCGAGGTAAGGGTAGAATAATCATCACAATTACTTATTTGGAGGAGGGGATTTTACAGTGGAACAAATATGTTTGGTTATTATTCCATATGTATTTATATTTGTATACATTATCTTTCAAAAGAAAAAAATAACCAAACGACCTAATATAAAGATCATGCTTTGCTGGGTGCAGTGGCTCACACCTGTAATCGTAGCACTTTGGGAGGCCGAAGCGGGCGGATTGCTTGAGCTCAGGAGTTCGAGACCAGCCTGGGCAACATGGTGAAATCCCATCTCTACTAAAATATAAGAGAAATTAGCCAGACGTGGTGGCGTGTGCCTGTAGTCTCAGCTACTCAGGAGGCTGAGGCAGGAAAATTGCTTGAACCTAGGAGGCAGAAGTTGCAGTGAACCAGAATAGTGCCACTGCCCTCCAGCCTGGGGGACAGAGCAAGACTCCATCTCAAAAAAAAAATAAATAAATAAATAAATAAAAAGATCGTGCTTCATAAACAGAAAGATCTAGATTTAAGTGTAGCTTAGGGAAGGTCTCTCTTTGAGGGTAGGGACTGTGTCCTGCCTACCATTCTGTCTCCACTGCCTAGGACATGCCTAGCACATACACATTTGCCCTATGAATGATCAAAAATAATTGTCAGAAGTATTTGATTCATCACAGAGTCTCAATTTGTGTTTATCTCCCTCAAATCTCTTCCTTCTACTCTTCCAATCTTTAGAAGAAGGAAGTTCTCATCTGTGTGTCCCACAATAAAAGGAGCCTGTGTGATCCAGCCATCATCAGGCTGCATACTGTCTTGTGAGGCTTTAAGAAGGACATGGCATTTTGGCTGGGTTGTACATTTCCGCAGTGAATGGTGGAAAGGAAAGGCACTTCAGGAGGAAGAAAAGGTACTAAGAACGCAAAGGTGAAAAACTGCATGGGACAACCTTTTGGAGAAGAGACTAGGAGATAGAGCCAAATCCTAGAGGTTCTTAAATGCCAAAATAATTCTTCTGTGTTCTGCTCTCCTGAGTTAGCTCAGCTGTCAGATGGGTTGTATGCATGAGTCGACCTACCACAGTGCCAGGAGGTAACACTATAACATGATCCCCCGCTTCACTCTGTTTCCCTTTGCCAGGCACAGGGAGTTCAGAACCGAAGGAGGCTGTGCTCAGCTGGTGGGCTCTTGGAGCCATGTGCCTGCTGATAATCCTTTTAGAGCCTCTGCTAAATCAGTCCTCACTCTGTGCTTCTCCTAAGAGAACTAGACATTAAGTCTTACACATTTGAGAGCTGAGATAATTAGACTTATAGGGACACAACACAGGAGTTCAAGAAATGTCATGGATGCTTTAAAGTAGGCTTTGAATCCTTTTTTTTTTTGAAATGGAGTGCAGTGGCGCAATCTCTGCTCACTGCAAGCTCCGCCTTCCGGGTTCATGCCATTCTCCCGCCTCAGCCTATGGAGTAGCTGGGACTACAGGTGCCCGCCACCACGCCCGGCTAATTTTTTTTGTTTTTAGTAGAGACGGGGTTTCACCGTGTTAGCCAGGATGGTCTCGATCTCCTGACCTCATGATCCGCCCACCTTGGCCTCCCAAAGTGCTGGGATTACAGGTGTGTGCCATCAAGCCCGGCCTTTTTTTTTTTTTTTTAAATGATTGCTTAGGAACACTGAAGTCCAAACTGTAAGTTGAGAGCCTTATACAGTCTCAAAATCTACCACAAGTCATCAAATAATAAATAATAGACTCTCTTAGGAGCCTTCCCTTTAATAACAATAAGGACACCAAATGACCTCAGCACTACAGCAAGATCTTGTGGACCCTTCTAGTTGGAGAAATCCAGAAAGTCCTGGGGAGGAGGTAGAGTCCCTTGAGGACCGAGAGGCAGTGAGTAGCTGTTTAACAATTAGTATGGAAGTACTAGGTTAAATCACATGATATTACTGATATTTAACCATTTGGGGCCTATAGTACTGTCAATTTCGTAGGGTTCTGGCTAATACCTCACTATGTTAGTAACAACACAGCCCTATCAGTACGTACATACCAGAAAGGAAGCAGAGATTATGTCTCCCTAATAATGGGCAAAGTTCAATTCTTGAGTTGTATTTAAGTAGCACAAATAAATATAATCTGGTAGGTATTTAGTTCACCTTATCCATGCAGGCACGCGGATATTTTAGATCACAAGTAGAAGGTGTTGAGATTGGAGACATATCTTTTCTCCACACCCCATGCAGAAGCAGCTAACCTCTTGGGAGCATGTTTCAGGTTCTCAATATTGTTCTAAGACCGTTCTGTGAGTTCACTTACTAACTTCTTACACAACCCTACATGGTGGGTTCTATCATCACCCCCATCTTATGAAGAAACTAAGACAGAAAAATAGTTTCCAAAGTCCAATGTGAGTGATAGCAGAGATTGGTTTTGCACCCAAGCTGTCTCCAAACTCTGTGCATTTGTATTGGTCAGGGTTCTGCAGAGAAACAGCACCAACAGGAATACATACATACATAGAAAAAGTTTCTAATCAGGGATTGGCTCTCATGATTATGGAGGCTGAGAAGTCCCACAATCTGTTTTCTACAAACTGGAGGCTCAGAAAAGCCAATGGTGTAGTTCTGGTCCAAGTCTGAAGGCCCGAGAACCACGAGTCTATGTCTATATAAGCAGTGTCTACTTCAGTGTCTGAAGGCAGGAGATGATGGATGTCTCAGTGCAAGCATAGAGCAATCTGCCTTTCCTCCACCTTTTTGTTCTATTCAGGCTGTTAACGGATTGAGTGTGCTCACCCACACTGGGGACAGCAATCTTCACTCAGCCTACTGATCCAAATGCCAATCTCTTCTGCAAACATCCTCCCAGACACTGCCAGAAATGTTTTACCAGCTATCTGGGCATCCCTTAGCTCAGTTAAGGTGACACATAAAATTAACTATCACAGCAGTTCAGCAGCACTCTAGAGCTGGCTGGGGATCCAATGTGAGGTTAATAGAGGAGGCACGGCATAGCAGACATCTGAAGATCAAAATGGCAAGTTTATTACCAACAAAAGCTGGGTTGGTACAAGGGGTTAGTACCACTGTGGAAGATGGTAGACATCCACCTCTGAAAGACAGATTTGCCACTAGGTCAACTGCAGGTCCCCCTTATGGGGGTGTGCTGCTCCGGCAGGACAGAGAGTGGATGGGAAGGTCAGCATTGTGCAGACAGGCTAGAGAGAAAAAGAGAGCCCTGCAAGAGGCTGAGCTGAGCTGAGTTCCTTTTCCTGAAGTTACCAATCAGATACTGTCTAAAGGAATAAGGAAAGGGTGGTCAACAGAGGTCCCTGGAGAGAACTCAGGGTGACCTATGAAATTGGAGAGGAGAAAAATTGCTTCTTTATTGTCTATCTGTTAAATTGCTTCTTTAACCTCTATCTGACCTACCAACCTGTAGCTGAAGTTTAGCATTTCCTTCAGTTATGAAAGGAAGCTACAAGCCAGACTTACAGGAGCAGGGCTTGTGACTCTGTCAGCAACAGACGTCTCAGACATCTTCACACTATGCTATGACTGTGCAGAGATCTGGAATATCCCTTGTGTATATCATGACTTCAAAATTTTGGAAGTTCAGACCTGCTGCTAAATCTTGTTATTAGTACATTAAGAAATACGTATATTGGCCAGGGGCAGTGGCTTCCGCCTGTAATTCCAGCATTTTGGGAGGCCAAGGTGGGCAGATCACTTGAGCTCAGGAGTTTGAGACCAGCCTGGGCAACATGGCAAAACCCCATCTCTACAAAAAATACAAAAATTAGCCTGGCATGATGGCGCGTACCTGTAGTCTCAGCTACTTGGGAGGCTGTGGTGGGAAGATGCCTTGAGCCCAGGAGTTGGAGGTTGCAGTGAGTCGAGATCACGCCACTGCATTCCAGCTTAGGTGACAGAGTAAGGCCCTGTCTAAAAAAAAAAAAAAGAAAAGAAAAGAAATACATATATTACTATATCATAAATTTAGATTTTTTTAAAGTATTTTGATAATCGTATTCTGAGATAATTAATCTCTATAATTCTATGTGTTGTCCTGTATAATTTTAAAACATTATTCAGAGAAGGAATTCATAGGCTCTGCCAGAGTTCCAAAGAGACCTCAAAAAATGTAAGAAACTTTGCTCTAGAAACAAGAGCCCTTCCTCCACTGCTCTTCCCTAAAAGGTGTTTCTTTTACACTAAATAATCTTATTTCTCTAGGTTTGAGGTATCTTCCCTCTACTTCATGAATCTGGTCACATCTCTCCATTAGAGTCTTTAAAACACAGGGCTCTAAATGGAAGTATCTCATGCTAGACTAGTAGGTTGGAGTTTTTTTTCTTTCTATCCTGTCTTCTCTTAATCACAAATTGCTTCAACTATGCAAAAGTGTTAAATGTATATTTTTATTTTTGTTTTATGTATTCATGTCCTGTCTTGTTCCAAAAATAGTTTTAGGGATTATTAAAATGATGCCTTTTAGGATCATCATGCTGCAATGTGACTAATTCTAGTGATAGACTCTTCCGCTTACAGCTGCCCAAGCACCTTGCTCTGAGCTTCCTTTTAAGCTATGCTTCCAGTCCAGGCACAGGGCAAGGCAGGGGCTCCTCCCAGAAAAATGCCTAAGAAACTGCTGCCACCAACACTGAGGGATGATTCACTTCTAGTTTACAAAAAATGGAATCAAAATTCTTGTTCCAGATACCACTTTAATAGTTTAGTTACATGTGTACATCAGGAAAGTTTTCACCAAAATGAGTTTGTGTCTCATCCTGAGGATAGCCCAACTCATTGTAGGAGTCTTGGTAAGGATCAGACTCAGCTTTGCCTGGAGTAGAAAAGACCAAGTAGAGTTCATGCTTTCTTTTTGTTAACATAATTTCTCATTGTCCAACCGGGAAATTGAAATTAAGAGAGAAAAAGAAAGAGAGAGACACAGCCTGATGATTTAATGCTGACCTAATCTTAAACCTTCAGTTAGATTTTTATTGGTCTTCTACTAGCTTCTTTTCGGAATTTCTTTTTTTTTTTTAAGTAATAGCCCACATATTTTCCCCGAAAACTCAAGTCTTTCTCCATATTCAATCGTATCATGACATCCAATTCACCTTGTTCATTTATATTGCTATTTTGAAAGCCTTTAGAATTTGATTCTCTCTCTCCTGAAACTTCTTTGAGGAAAAAGAAAATATGGAAATGGATTGCCTTCCCTATCTCTGCCAAATATAAACAATTCGTACAGGACCACTAGCAAGAGTGCTGCTGGCTCGTGTAACATAGACTGTGCCCAGGCTGAAACAAGCTTATCTGGGCACACTCTGGGAGGAGAGCTATGTATGTGATCAGCCTCCTCAGAGGATCTGAAACTCATGAATTTGTCAGTGCATCCCACCTGGTACTGATATGTGTATAAAAATATCTGAATGGGTTCTTTCACTCAAGACTTTATAAAGAATCTATTGAAAGTGATGAAATAAAAATCCAGAGGGAGACTACCAATTAATATAAGCATGTACACACACACACACACACACACACACACCAGCCGCAGCAGTGCCACAGCTGCCACCACCACACCCAGAAAACAAATTACAAATACCATACTATAAAGTTCTGGTATTCACTTCTCAAACCTTTCTTACAAAGGAATTGATAAAAATTCTTAGCCAGGTCCAGAAAAGGGTACTGCCCTGGTTTAGCCTGTCCATATCCTCTCTTGCTATCACAGTCTCAATTCTGCTGCCTAAAGACCTATTTCTAGTGGTTATAAACCTATTTGCACCAGTGTGTTCTTTCTTTGTAGCAAGCCATTTAGTATTGGCTGCAAATGATTCTCAGTCTGCAGTTGCTTTAAGTGGCAATTTTAAGTACACAGTCTTTAGCAACCTCATTCCTACCGTGATTGCTTTCATTCAATGCCTTCTGAAATGCTAGCCACCTGTCAACATGGACATGGTCATTATGCTTGCAAGGCACTCGAATTCTGCCTTTATTCTGCACCTAGAGTCACTCCATCGTTGGAGTCCTGTCCAGCCTCTGAGAGGCTACAGCATTTCAGAGTACTTTTAAAGCAAATGACATTAATTTCCAGGTTGTATCCAAATCGAAAGAGGTCTCCTATACATGTGGAACTCACAGACCTCTTGGTAGTTCCTGGGTAGCCCCTTTCAACATGCTCCTCAGGGCACATGCAAAGGCCTTAGAATTACACCCTTCATTCCCACAGTCTGGTAGGCAGTACTAGGGGTTCTCAACCCTGAGGCTGTGACACTATGTATATTAGTCAAGGACAAGATATTTTGGAAATAAATTGTTACTGAAATTAGAAAATGTTTGGCTTCTTTAATAAGTCAGAGCAAATTCCAGATTATTCCCATAATAGTGGCAACTGTACTTACCCTTCTTTTTATGCAAGAAAAACCTATGGACATTTGCACCAGGAATAAAATGTAGTCTAAGACCCAAGTTATCTGTGCCACGGACCCTTAATTCTTGCAATGATAAGAACTGTTATTGCTGTTATTGCCTCCATTTCCCCCCTCCCATTTTGGGGTTTCAATGAAATCTGAGTACATACAGGAAGTATGTGGTATCAAAGATGAACAAAGCTGGACACTAGTCAGAGTGGTAAGGATAGATTTGAATCAGTACTATGCTACTGCACTGAACTCCACCTTGATTTGTACAGCAGTATTTGGGCATTTTAAAGTGAGAAAGAGGGAAAAGGGAGAAGGGAGAGCAAGGGCTCAGAAGAGTCACGGAAGTGAAAATTACAAAAAGCAGGGAGGCAGGCGTCATTCCATGTGAAACCGTCTGGTTTGCCAACTGACACTTATGAAAGTTAGGCTCCTACCCTCCCACAGAGGCTGGGAGACAGGAGCCCTATCTTCAGGTGTTGACTGGAAAAAAAATAGTAAATTATTGGCTGGGCACAGTGGCTCACGCCTGTAATCTCAGCACTTTGGGAGGCTGAGGCGGGTTGATCACCTGAGGTCAGGGGTTCAAAACCAGCCCGGCTAACATGGCAAAACCCCGTCTCTACTAAAAATACAAAAATTAACTGGGCATGGTGGCAGGCACCTGTAATCCCAGCTACTTGGGAGGCTGAGGCAGGAGAATTGCTTGAACCTGGGAGGTGGAGGTTGCAGTGAGTGGAGATCGTGACATTGCACTCCAGCCTAGGCAACAAAAGCGAGACTCCATCTTAAAAAAAAAGAGAAAGAAAGAAAGAAATTATTTTGGCAGCCTTCAGATTCTCAGGTGGACACCTCAAGGGGTGCTGGGGTCATCCTAGGGTTCAGCTTGCACTGTTTGAAATTATGTTACTACTTGCGCAAATCTTCATAGGCCAAGGTTGAGGCCTCGTTGAGAACTAGGCTCAGAGGACGCTGGCTAGAGTTTGGCCAGGGAAAGAATCTTTGTCAGTAGTTGTGTCAACGTCCATAACTATACTAGTAAAGAGTGTGTATGGAGGTGGTGGCGGGTGGGGCATAGAGAAAATTTAAAATGTCTGATATAGTTTGGATATTTGTCCTCGCCCAAATCTCATGTTGAGTTGTAATCTCCAACATTGGAGGTGGGGCCTGGTGAGAGGTGTTTGGGTCATGGGGGCAGATCCCTTATGGTTGGGGTCTGTCCTTGCCATAGTGAGTGGGTTGTCACGAGACCTATTTGTTGTGAAGTGTGGCACTTCCCATCCTTCCCATCCCCCTGCTCTCGTTCTCTTGCTGATATGATGTGCCTATTCCCACTCTGTCTTCTGCCATAGGTAAAAGCTTTCTGAGGCCTCCCTAGTAGCAGAACAAAGGCCAGCACCCTGCTTCCTGTACAGCCTGCAGAACTGTGAGCCAATTAAATCTCTTTTCTTTACAAATTACCCAGTCTCAGGTATTTCTTTATAGCAATGCAAGAACAGCCTAATACAATACCTGAGCCACTACTGATCCCTTTTGCAATCACCTTGGGCAGTACAAACCTAGAAATAACCATTCTAAGTAAGACCACCTGAAATGGCCAATATGTAACCATTTCTGACCCATAAAAAGAGAAAGTTCGTATGGTTTAATTTAATATTATTCACATTGCATTTAAACATTTAAATCTGGAAAACAGATTGACAAAAATTACCCAGATCTACCCAAAGGGTCTCCAGGTGCAGGAAGCAGACAGCTTAAAATGGTTTTATATTGTTTCATTTCATTTCACTTTAACCAAGAAGATTGCAATGATATACATTGTTGTAAATGCTTCCTTGTTTATGCTCATGTTTGGATAGCTACATCTGAGAATAGTGATGGAATTTCTTCCTCAGAAGAAATTGCAAGGAGACTACTTCAACACTACAAAAAAGTCCGTCAGTAGAATTTAAGAATAATTACGTTAAATTCTCCAGAAATGGATAGCTGTTGTTTTAAAATTTCTGAGGAAACATTTAACACAGAGGAATAAATTATCTCAACTTGAACTTCTCTGATTGAGTGTCTCCATCAGTAAAGGGTGCTATTATGCCTGCCACTATAAGTTGACCCCAAAATACAAATTAAAATGACTTAATGTGTGAAGTGGAGGAATGATTATATTCTTTTAAAGTTTTCACTACATTTTAATTTCTCAAGATAATTTGGTGGTTGTTGGTGTTGTTATAAGAAAGGCATTCGGCAAATACATTATAAGTAAGCTTTACCATGCTGGAATTCCTCCTTAATGTATTTAACTATATGTATGGAACTAGGTCATGCTCCATTGCCAAGATCGTTAACAATTGTTACTTCAAAACAAAGGTGTGGCCATAGGTAGTTTAAACATTGGCAGTCTAGATCTTCCTCTTTTTAGTACTTAATTGCCATAAAATCAGAAATGCTCAGCACTTCAGGTCTTGCCTTTTAATTAAAAGTTTAAAATATATGCATCGTGAAAATGCCTTAAACATTGTATCAAGTCCAGGCCAATTAGGATCAGAGAATGTATTCAGAGATGTCTTTACCAGTTGACATTTCCAAAAGATTTCAACCTCTGATAAGGGAGGAAAAAAGAATATGGAGAGGAAAAAAATGTTCAGTTGGTCATTCCTTGATTACTGAGCCATAACCATATAATTTTTTCAACACAACAGTGGCAATGCAGGTTTTATTAGTCTACTCAGGTTGATATAACAAAAAAACCACAGTCTGAGTAGCTTAAACAACAGACAATTATTTCACACAGTTCTAGAGGCTGGAAATCTAATATCAAATTGCTGGTGGATTTGGTTCTTGGTGACATCATCTTTCTGGCTTGTAGACATCTGCCTTCTCGCTGTGTCCTCACATGATGGGAAGAGAAAGAGAGAGGACTCTGGTTTTTCTTTGTCTTATAAGAGCACTAGTGTCTTGGATTTAAGTCCTTGATCCATCTTGAGTTGATTTTTGTATAAGGTAGAGATGAGGATCCCGTTTCATACTCCTACATGTAGCTTGCCAATTATCCCAGCACTGTTTGTTGAATAGGGTGTCTTTTTCCCACTTTACGTTTTTGTTTGCTTTGTCAAAGATCAGTTGGCTGTAAGTATTTGGGTTTCTTTCTGGGTTCTTTATTCTGTTCCATTGGTCTATGTGCCTATTTTTATACAAGTACCATGCTGTTTTGGTGACTATAGCCTTATAGTATAGTTTGAAGTCAGGTAATGTGATGCCTCCCGATTTGTTCTTTTTGCTTAGTCTTGCTTGGGCTATGCAGGCTCTTTTTTGCTTCTATATGAATTGTAAGATTGTCTTTTCCAGTTCTGTGAAGAATGACGGAAAATTTATGGAATATAACATCAGAAAAACCCTTCTAGACGTTGGCTTAGGCAAAGACTTCATGACCAAGAACCCTAAAGCAAGTGTAACAAAAACGAAGATAAATAGGTGGGACTTAATTAAACTAAAGAGCTCCTGCACAGCAAAAGGAACAGTCAGCAGAGTAAACAGACAACCCACAGAATAGGAGAAAATCTTCACAATCTATACATTCAACAAAGGACTAATATCCAGAATCTACAATGAACTCAAACAAATTAGCAAGAAAAAAAAATACCATCAAAAAGTGGGCTAAGGACATGAATAGACAATTTGCAAAAGGAGACATACAAATGTCCAACAAACGTGTGAAAAAAATGCTCAACATCACTAATGATCAGGAAAATGCAAATCAAAACCACAATGTGATGACAACATTACTCCTGCAAGAATGGCCATAATTAAAAAATAATGGATGTTGGTGTGGATGCAGTGTAATGGGAACACTTCTACTCTGCTGGTAGGAATGTAAACTAATACAACCACTATGGAAAGCAGTGTGGAGATTCCTTAATGTACAAAAAGTAGAACTACCATTTGATCCAGAAATCCTACTACTTGGTATCTACCCAGAGGAAAAGAAGTCATTATACAAAAATGATATTTGCACACGCATGTTTATAGCAGCACAATTTGCAATCGCAAAAATATGGAACCACCCCAAATGCCCATCAATCAATGAGTGGATATAAAAATTATGATTATATATACATATATATATGATAGAATACTACTCAACCATAAAAAGGAACAAATTAATGGCATTTGCAGCAACCTGGATGGAACTGGAGACTATTATTCTAAGTGAAATAACTCAGGAATGGAAAACCAAACATCATATATTCTCACTTATAAGTGGGAGCTAAGCTATGAAGATGCCAAGGCATAAGAATAATACAATGGATATTAGGGACTCAGAGGAAAAGGGTGGGACGGGAGTGAGGGATAAAAGACTACAAATTGGGTTCAGTGTATAATGCTTGGGTATACCAAATCTCAGAAATCACCACTAAAGAACTTACTCATGTAACCAAATATCACCTGTTCTCCAAAAACCTATGGAAATAAAAAAATTTTAAAAAAAAACAAAATAAATGGCAGGGTGCAGTGGCTCACACCTGTAATCCCAGCACTTCGGGAGGTTGAGGTGGGCTGATCATTTGAGGTCGGGAGTTTGAGACCAGCCTGACCAACATGGAGAAACCCTGTCCCTACTAAAAATACAAAATTAGCCGGGCATGGTGGCGCATGCCTATAATCCCAGCAACTCAGGAAGGCTAAGGCAGGAGAATCGTCTGAACCTAGGAGGCAGAGGTTGCAGTGAGCCGAGATCGCACCATTGCACTCCAGCCAGGGCAACAAGAGCGAAACTCAGTCTCAAAAAAAAAAAAAAAAGAAAAGAAAAGAAAAGAAAAAAAACACAAAATAAAACTGACCAAAAAAAAAAAAAAAAAGAGGTCACTAGTGTCATCCTGAGGATCTAAACCTTATGACCTCATCTAAAGCTAGCTATCTCCCAAAGTCCCCACCTCTAAACATCATCCCATTGGGGGTTAGGGCTTCAACATGTGAATTTGAAGGGTAGACACAATTCAGACCAAAGCACTGATTAACAGCAAAAAAAAAAAAAAAAACCAGTTAAAGGATCTAATTTCATCTTAGAAAGCAGCTTTCTATAGATATTAATTTAACAAGTATTAATAAAACACAGAGATGGTCATTTTAAAACTAAGGTCCTGAATGTCCTTTTGTACATGTATTGCGTTTTTAGCAAACTATGGCCACACACCAAGAAGCTTACATTATCTTTCTCTTTGAGCAGTTATATTTCCTTTCTTTCCACTCACTCTCTGTAGCTGTTTGTGTGTGTGTGTGTGGGTGGGGGGGAGGTTG